>NC_039256.1:20563044-20754242 GCF_003368295.1 Carassius auratus
TGTGCATGATGGAATATATATTTAACGGTATATACACTATTTTATAACGATTCTGTCATGTTGGTTTTGCTATTTTGCAAGTTGTCTGAGCATTACAGCCAAACAAATTTCCCTATTATGAAGAAAAAAGAATTTCAAGGTAACAAAATATAAAACAAAAAAGAATGGAAGATTTTTTGGGCTAAGTTTGGCGACGATAAGAATCTTTCATTATTTTATCTGCTATTAAAAACAAAGATACAAATAAAACAGTGCTTTATTTTCAGGTACAGTATTAAGCAGCAGCATTTGAGAAACTGAATTAACAAATATAAAACTAAGCACTAAGATTTATTATTATTATTATTATTATTATTATTAAAGCAAAGCAACTATATTAAAGTTCTTCAGTTAAAAGTAAGGAGTGATTTTTCTCTGTTTTGTTGTTATATTATTTAAGGAGTACTTCACCCAAAAATAAAGATTCTATCATCTGTCTGTCAGTTCTGTCATAGTTTTATTTTTATACCATTTCTCACTCAAAAGTTGTTTTTAACCAGAATGAGTTTCTTTTGCTGAACATAAATGTTATTTTGAAGAACATTAACAGTATCTTTCATAGTATTTTTCCTACTATCAAATTTAACAGGGACATGCAACTGTTTGCTTGCCCATATTTTTAATAATATCTTTACTTCCTCTGCTTGGCCGGGTTTCATTTCTCCATGTCTTAAACTCTAGGGGCGAGGTGTTTTTAGGGGTGTGGTCAAATAATAGTTTTTTGCCGCAACTTTAAATAAACCTTACCTCTAAGCGAAATATTATTCTACAGAACTTCAGCCTTGCTGTTCTGCATAGAAACACCAAATTTTATAATGCAAAAAACAGCCTGAGGACTTAAAAGTGCTGTATGTAAGCAAGCATAAAAATAACATAATATGTTTGCAGATATTTAAGAAACCTACTAAGTTAATATACTTGTTCATCTGAAAAACAAGGCTACTGTCAGTTATTCTCCTTTGAAACTATGTGTTCCGGGCCGGAATGTCGGTCTCTGTTTTTGGTTTGTGGAACCCAGTTTACCCAATTGTATTTCAGCACCCCAGGTTGCCAGTTGGAGGATAACACAGCTTTTTAATTTCATCTATCATAAAGTGCGCTCGTTCCTGTTTGTGTAATCAATCTGGCAACCTGCGTGTGAGTCAAGTCTGAGGAGGAAGGGCCGGTACCATCACTTCAAAAAGCTTTGCATTGTATTCTAAGCAGATAGAATTAGAAACCTTAGCAAACTTTTTTTCATACAGAGAACAAGTCCTTCTGAGGAAATATGCATTGTACATTTCATTATGACAATTTTTAAGAAAAAAATTTAATTTTCTTTTTCCAGACCGATCCTACATGCGACTGACAGAAAAAGAGAACGAAACATTACCCATAGATGTAAGTTGCAATCAAATACAAGACTCTAATCACATTGAAGCACATGCATGTGTTGTTTTCCTCGATACAGCTTCTCTTGTGTTGTGTTTTCAGATAGTGTTACAGACTTTGTTATCGTTTGTGATCACGTGTTATGGCATAGTTCACATCTCAGGTGAATTCAAAGACATGGATGCTGCTTCAGAGCTCAAAAACAAGTAAGCAGATGTGTTTTTCTGAGATTATTATGTAACACCTGGCTGTATCCGAAATATTCTGTTTCCTTTGATACATTAAAAAGCTCTCTTATTTCTGTTTCGCTCTAACAGGACATTTGACACATTGAGAAATCACCCGTCATTCTACCTGTTCAATCACCGAGGCCGAGTGCTCTTCTGCCCTCCAGAGCAAGAGCCGTCCACTCCCAGCACACAGGCCTTGCCCTCCAATCCCCTGCGGTTACGCAAGCTGGAAAATTATCATTGAAACTGACCTTCAGTGGGCTGCCCTGTCCGGTTTCATTTGCTTCTTTCTTAAATTTAACAGATTAGCTCCTCGGTTAAAAGGAAAATAAGCATATTTTCCTGTCTTGTTGTATATGTGAATATGCTGTACAAACATGCATCTCTCGTGGTTACTGTTTTGTCAATGGACTGTGCCAACTCCTTTTCCAGCTGATATGTTTGTAAATACTTGTTATTGCCTGGGAGTCTTAAATCTGTAGGTTACGGCTGTAGCACTTGGCTTGGCTGTCGCACAGGGCATGAATCCTACATGTACAATGTCGGATTGCCTCGTTTTTGGCTGAACTGACCCTAACTGCAACTGGTTCTTCCCTGTCCCCATCTGAATTGAGGTCAGCGTTGTGGACCATAAATTGTATTAATGTTCAGAAGCAGTAGCTCTGATTCACGAACTTCAGATTTGAGCTCATAATACTGAAAATGATTAAAACTATTAAAACATGTCTGAGCAAGGCCACAATAGATGATTTAGATTGATAGCAATGCTAACAATACTGTGAACACTCAGTGGGAATAAATTGTATTGGGGGGGGGGGTATTCTGTTTTATTTAATGTCGAGACATAACTCCTTATTTTTACCTTAATAAATTCAGAAATTTTATTGATGAATTTACAATTTGGTTGAAATCCATTTTTCTTCTTTATTTTGCAAATACTGTCTATCCTCATTGTGTTTTGAAACTAGACTAAACATGTTCATTTTGAACTATCGTGATTGTTATGCAAAACTTGCCAAACGATTTTATGTTGCGCTGTATACAATTTTATGTGTGGATTCACGGACATATACGGGTGTGGTACATCAACCCATTGTTTCTGTGTAAGCAGAGAATGGGCAGGTGAAATGGTCAGGTTTAAGACTGCAATTATGCTAATCCTTCACTAAGGTACGTTTTGTTTTGTTTTTTGCTAGAGGAGACCTGTTAAGTACCAGCAATAGCAACCCCCTTATCCCAGCACTGTTTAGTCTCCTCTTCTGACATTAATTGCTGCTTGTGACTTTTTTTTTCTTTTTTTTTTTAACCTGGAGATCATATTTCTTTTGTGGGATAATGTCGATTTGTTGTCAATATGACTTTAGAGTAGTTGCATTGTTGTGATGTTATCATGAGTCAAACACTTTGTTGAAAGTCTCAGCTAGGCTAACATTTTTGGCTGTTGCACACAGTTGGTCAAAGGTTTGATCATGTCTACAATTTCTACAGCTGTATTATGAGTCATAGTTACAACAAAGATACAGTGTTACAACATTGCAACACTATTGTAAAGGTTGATTCAAATTTTTTTTTAATAGTTTATATTAGATTCCACCATCTGCTGTGATGGGGAAAAAAATTAGAAACTCATAATAGACAATCAGGTATATTAATAACATGAGAGACACAGGTCAAGAATAAAACAAGATGGAAGCCAGCCCATTTCTACATTAGGCCTGCTTACAGGGTATATGCTTGTAGTGTTTTGGGATTTTCTAAAAGGATGAGAAAATAGAAAAATAGGTCTATTGAAAAAAAAAAACAGAAGAAAATCCAAAAATCTCGTAATCAGCTCATATATACTTCAACCAATGCATCATTTAAAAAACCTAAGAGTTCTGTGCAAAAATATCAATATTAAAGACAGCTTTATACAATATACATGCACTACCATTAAAAGTTTGGGGTGGGTGGGTTTTTTCCCCGTCATACTCAAGACTATTTGATCATTTCAACATCATAACTCCAGTCTTCAGTGTCATGTGATCATTCAGAAATCATTCTAATATATAGATTTTCTGTTCACAAAATTTTTCTTTCTATTATCAATATTGAAACAGTTGTGCTGCCTTATATTTTTTTTGTGAAAACCATGATTCATGTTATTTCAGGATTCTCTGATAAATATAGAAAGTAAAAAAATAACAGAAGAAATCTTTTATAGCATTATAAAGGTCTTTAATATCACTTGATTAATGCAATGCATCCTTGCTGAATAAAAATATTAATTTCTTTTAAACAGTTTTGAACAATAGTGTGTATATAAAAATATGCAATATCATATATAAAATTACACAATGATTCAAACATTTCCGTTGTAATTTTTTATTATTTTTCATCATTTTCATTAAGAAAAATCATAAAATTTTGTCTATATAACATCAGATAAAAAAAAATGTTTTATACAATTCTTAAAATATTTTTATGTTCTTGTAGCAATACCATCCAAAAATAATCTATATTATTTATGAACATTAAAAAGTAGTATACATCTGTTTTTAAAAATGAACAAAACGAACAAGAATGGGGTCACTAATGTAACTTGCGAATGTGCGATGAAACTAAGCAGTCTCGCAGGATTATGAAAGATGTCATACTGGACAGAAACAAAACTCTGCTGTGCACCAGTTCATTTCACACCAGAGTTGGCATTTCCCATTTGTGTGATGAGCCAAGCATGTTTTTATTTTTGGACAGGGTGGACACTATTGCTTATTGGACACTAAATGAAGCAAATCTATGTGACATTACATATCACCATGAATACAACAACAGGCCAGCTACCAGATCTCATAAAGAATCTCCAAAGTCATAAGAATGTTCTTCTGAAAAATCTGCTTTAACTGTAAAAACGTGTTTGGCGTACTGATGATTGGAGGGTTATTGCTATTGAGTCTACAATAGTGTAGTTCCCAATCCAGAATGCTTTAAAGGTCCATCTGTGTTGTTTACCCCATGATTTGTAGGCATTTCATGCAAACACAAATCCATCATAGATTTTCCATACTATCATCAGCTCTGAACTTTCCACTGTTGCCAAATAACAGTGGACAGTCATAATTTATAAACATACTTCACGTGACAGACGCTGACCTCTGCCTCAGATGACCCTGTAAAACCAGATAGTGGATGAGGCTTGGCTTTTCTGAAGTGTGCTTATTCATTATTCATCAAACCTGGAACGCCTCTCTCCGTTGTGAGCACTCAAACTGTCACACAATTCAGTAACCGGAAGCACCTGGACTGGAGCGTGAGCCAGACAGGCCTCCATCCTCTCTAATTTACTCTATCCCTCGCTAACGTCTCCTCCTAAAGCACAGTACTGAGGCTGATGTGCCGCTTCCCTGTCGTCTTGTGTGTCTCTCAGCGGTGAGAAGTGACGTCCCACTATCTGCTGTGGACGTTGTTGAGTTGTGTGGGCAGCATCTGTCGGTCTTCAATCTCTTCCAGAGCGCTCTCCAGCTGCTGGATCAGCACACGCTTCTTAAACCTGAGACAGAGACAGCTATTTAGCTGGATTATATGACATTATATTATATATATATATATATAACACCATAAATATATGGTAGTCAACATTTGAAGTGGATCAAAAAAAGTCCACCAAAGTTGTCCTAAGACAAGAACTGGTATTGTTTTGGTTTTAGGACAACTTTGATGAAAGGTTTTGATCCACTTCAAATGTTTGACATACTAACAATTTAATTTAAGAAAGCCAAATTCCATATTATTACCTGCTTTCAGAGCATTTACTAAACATTTGTTTTCTTTCAGTATTGACAATTTTTCTTCTTTAATGCATGATAGAACATTATAAAATAAAGAAAATGTATTATTTATTATGCAAGTCTTCTGGATGCAAAAGTAAAAGAAAGGTGGGGAAAGTGACCTGGTATGGGTCCAGCTAGAGCCAACTGGAGTTTTTCTACATGTTTCAAAATGATAATTATAAGTTCTAATAATTATAACTGAACTATAGTAAAGATAGACAAATAAATTAACGTGCATATTAGGTGCAAAACTTAAAGGGATAGTACACCGAAAAATTCTGTCATTTACTCTCTCTGAAGACTTAAATCTGTTCATCATTTAAAGTAATAGTAATACCTTTTTGGATCTTCTAAGTCTTGGTTACCTGGTCTTTCAACAGAGGATCTTAATGAAGATATCTTAATTTGTGATTCAATAACTAATTCTTATGGGTTTGGAAGGAGATAAGGGTGAGTAAACGATGAAAGGCGAGGGTTTGAGGAGAGCTCTCACCTGGCTGCCTCTTTGATGGCATGATGAATAAAGTACCTCTGCACTGACGCTGGCCCCTTCACCTCCTCCAGTAACCTGAATATTGTCTCATAATCTGCACAAAAGAATTAGCAATTCAGTTCAGCTTCATTAATTCCTACCAATAATTCAAAGTGCACTCGATTTAAGCTAGAGAATAATTCGGAGAGAATACAGAAATGAATGGGCGTGAATAATTAATTTGGTGTTATATCTAGATACTCACTGCGGCCAGGCTTGCGGACCTCTTTGAGGACTCGACTGCGCAGCTCCGCGTTACTCCCCTCCAGGGGAATCATAACAACTGTGCCCTGCGCCAAAGTGTCTCCTCCATTGCCCTCCAGCTCCTCCTCCTGGCCCGGGGGACTCATGTCCTCACAGTTTTGTGTGAGATCAGAGGGTCTCTCGTCCAGACAGTTCTCCAGTCCTATTCTCTCCTCCTCCTCGTCTGGTGTCCCCTCATCTCCTGTGTCCTCCACAGGTGCAGGTTCTCCTTCCTCTCCATCCACTCCACCAGGCCAGCCGTCTCCAGCCTCCTCGCATGGCGCTCGCTCCCCATTGCTTTCTGGGCCTCCTACACCGTTTCCCTCAGATCCTGTAGGGGAAAATATATGACAGCATATTATTACTTATACTGATAGTACATTTTTCGATACACTCAATGTTCGCAAAACTGTTTGGGATAGCATAGTAACGACTCGTATGATCTCTGCAGTACAAATCTCAAATGCTACCATTCAATAGTTTGAGGTCAGGAAGATTATTTTGAAAGAAATGAATAGTTTCATTTAGGAACAATGCATGGAATTGATCAAAAGTGACAGTAAAGACATTTATAATGATACAATGGATTTCTTTTTCAAATAAATGCTGATCTTTAGAATTTTATATTCAAAGAATAAAAAAAATAAAAAAAATTGAATATGGTTCCCACGTAAATATTACACAGCACTGATATTAAGAATAAACTTTTCTTGAGCATCACATCAGCATATTACACTAATTTCTGATCATGTGACACTGATGATGCTGAAAATATATATAAATAAACTGTTATTTTATATTGTAATATTACAATGTTTATAAACATTAAAACACAAACTGCAATGTACTTGTTTTATTTATTTTTTTACTAATTTGATGAGAATGAAAATATAGCCATTTTTAAATATGACATAATTATTATATTAATACGAGTAAATTATGCACAATTACATTTAACTAATCCTAAACCAATTGCTAATCTTAAATCTATATTAAGAACATGTTAAATAATATTACACTGAACATAACTGCATTATTGCACAAAGTATAACTTAACATTATATTTGAAAAGTTGAAAAGTAACTGGATGCTGCAAACATGCAATTTGATGAGATTCTTTGACAACAACGTATCATACTACTCAGCGACTCAGTCAGCTGTTACTCAGAGGACTTTACCTTTGTGTAGTGGGATGGGTTTAATGATTCCTTGCTGGACCGGAGTCCCTGTGGGGCCCTTGCTGAGGACATGATTGGTTATTATTGGGGGAGTTTGGGGTCGGCGCAACAGAGGGGACATACTCCTTCTCCTCTTCAGAGCAGTGCCTGAGTTAAGATCCCCAGTGTTACCCCGCTTCTTATTTTGTGGGCCTGTCACAAACTCGTCTGCTTCATCGATCATCATTCCCTGTTGTTGGGAGAAGATGAAGAAAGAAAACAACTTAGCATCTAAGGCACTTCAGTTGTGACCTGTAATTTTATTATATTAGAGGTGCCTTTTCATATTTCTGGGGTACGCAGAAGCAAAAGTCATCATAGCTGGGTGAACTATAGTGGTGAAATTAAAATGGAAAATCGTTCCCATTTGCTCTCAGATCAAAAGAAAACATTAACGATAGCATTTTTATGACTTTCCAAAAGGCAAAAAGAAAAATTAAGAGCTAGATTATGGTGCTCAGAAGAGAGAAAGATGTGAAATTTGCCAACAATCCCTCAGGAGTTGTATTAGAAACACCCACGCAACAGCAACTAGCTTTCTGAAATCTAATGCCAAAATAATACAGTATAATACACATCACTGTCTATAGGTTTGACATGCAAGCACCTTCTTGTCCTGCTTGAATGGGTTGCCAAATGTGTGTAGTCGTTTAGGTTGGTCTGGATCAATCTCACGCAGAGGTGATGGCATCATCTTCAGATACTCCTGATAATTTCCCATCTGCCCCACTGGAATACTGTGCAGGTAGTCTACAGAGTCATGGAAAAATATTCAATATTAAACAAATTTCAGCTGAACATTTATTTGATTACATGTCAACATTAGAAATGTAAATCCAGTGAAAAGAAAAGTTTCTCTTTTTGCTATGCAAAACAAATCTGATCACTGTTAACATCCACCTCAGTAAACAAAACGAAACAAAACGAAAAGAAAAAAAACAAACAACTACCATACACAATATTTTGAAAACAAAGCGAAACGTGATTTGTGTCATATATAGTGTAAACCATTTTCGCAGGTGAAATCCAGTCATTTTAAAAGAAACTTACCATGAATTTCATGTGAGGGAAAAAGACTTCCCAATGTAATTTTTGCACAGGGTTCAAATTAATCACGCGGATTTGTCACACTAACCAAAAGAAAGCTGCTCGGTTTGTTAGTGACTTCTGTGTGAGCTGTGCTACATACATTTATGCTACTAACAATAGACAACAGCTTTATTTTTTTGTCTGTGAGAATTTGTCAAAATTTCACTAATGTGGCTACACCTTAAGTCGTGTTTGGCAGATTTGAACAGTTATGAACAATTACCATCATCCTGGCCTCTGATGAGCTTCTGTGTTGTTCTTAATAGATTGGAACGCATCCGAGTCACTTGATCTAGAAGGTTCCGTCGTGGAATATCATAAGCGTTCCTATAGGCCTGGGGCTTCAGATCCTTGAAGAGAAGGGAGAAGTCAATGATTATAGAAGCTACATTTTTTTACCTTACTTCAAGAAAATCTAGTATAACTACATTCTGACTCCCAAACATGAACTGAGACCTGATTGATTTCAAATAGACCCTGTAATGTAATTCAGCCCAACTCAAACTGTCTGTACCTTGTTGAGAAGTGCAATCTGGAAACCAGCAAACTCTTTGAAGTTCATGTCGATGAGTCGGAAGGGAACCTCGCCCGTGATGCCCTGCAGGAGCTGCTTGAAATCACGCCGGTGTGCCAGAGACAGGGCACTCGAGTGGTTCTTAACCTTGATGCCCGTCTCTTGAGGAGGCTTCTTCCCGACAGACACAATCAGACGGTCGGACTCCATCTTTGCCTTGAAAACCATGTACAACTTAATTAAAAAATCTGCATCACTCAGGCCTCAAACAAACAGGATTTAATACTGAATGGATACAATATGTAATATAGAACATTTAAAGGAAAGTCATGAGTTTGAGTACTATTTTAACTTGGAAAAACTGTGTAGGTTTAACTGTCAGCAGAAAAGACTGCTCACCTGCTGGCTGAGTTTTTTTAAGTAGGAAATGACACTGTAGCTCAAGCCACAGTCCATGTTGTCAGAGATGAGATTTGGGGCTCCCATCATCCTCAGTGCCTTCTTGAGAGGCTGCAGTCAGAAAAAAAGAGAGGAAGAGTGGAGAAGCATAGACAAAGGAAGTGAAAATGAGGACACACTCAGGGCGAATCTGCACTCAGAGCACATATCCTTGACCTCATTACAGCTGTTAAGAACGAATACAGCTCACAAAAAGGGTTGGATTACAAGAGACCCTCAAGTGCATCTAACAGCCCAAGAATTTTATATTGCATTAATTTATATGCACAGAGACGTTGTCTTTTTTGTAAGCAGGACACTTCTGTGCTCTATTGGGATGTCTTTTTTTAAAGTAGGAACGAAGAGTGTCTTACCAAGAGAAAGTAAGGAGGCATGGACTTCAGGTACATTTCAAAGGCCTGCCTCCACTTGAGGTTTGGCTTTAGCTTGTGCACTTTAAACAGATCATCTGTGAGGAGAATAAGAGATGATAAGTGTGCTGAACAAACTATATTGTTGGACTAAATTAAGTCATTATCCAGAAGAAAGGAATGAAAGATGCACAAAACTTGTACACAATTTATGCAGCAATGTACAAAATAATTTTTTATTCCAAAATGTATT
Source organism: Carassius auratus (assembly GCF_003368295.1). Lineage (NCBI taxonomy): Eukaryota > Metazoa > Chordata > Actinopteri > Cypriniformes > Cyprinidae > Carassius > Carassius auratus. The sequence continues at coordinate 20,573,151 of NC_039256.1, forward strand.
CTTTTTAATTATTATTCATTTTATTCCTTTGTCTTTGTGTGTGTATATGCTGTAGAAAATTAGAGACAAGTAATATAAAAAAAAAAAAATTAAGAAGTCTCTTCTGCTCATAAAGGGTGCATTTATTTGATCAAAAATACAGAAAAAAACTGTAATATTGTGAAATATTATTACCATTTGAAATCATTTAAAATACATTTAAAATATTTTTTTTTACTCTGATGCTCCAGTATTCAGTGTCACATGATCCTTCAGAGATAATTCTTATATGCTGATTTATTATAAATGTTTTATATTATATTAAGATTTGCTGCTTAATATTTTTTGGGAGCCTTTCATACATTTTTTAGGATTCTTTGATGAGCAAAGAGTAAAAAAACAGCATTTATTAAGAATTCTAGCAAACCTTTACTATCACTTTTTATCAATTTAACACACCCGTGCTGAATAAAAGTATTAATTTCTTTAAAAGCTTTTAGTTTTTATTCATATTTTTATCCATATTATTTGTCTTTTTTTCTAAGTTACATGATTTATTATTATTTTTATTCCTTGTTCTTAAATTATTAATAAATTGAGTTTTACATATCTTTGATTTTTCTTTCTCTTGATCATGGCTAAAGCACCACTGTGTATGAAATGTGCAGTAGGAAAAAAACACTTGTACCGAGGAGTGGCAACAGGACGGGATAGTTGTAAGGCATGACGAAGAGGTTGACACAGGTGAGCGTAGTGCTGGCCTTCAGGTAGCCGAACGGGTGAGCTGAATCACTGTGTTTGCCGCTGCAGTTCACAAACACCTGGGAGACAGGACAGAGGAGTCAGCATCGTCTGGTGTCTCCTGAGAGCTCAGCTTTCACGTCAAACTGTTTCTCAGAGACAAAACCCATTCATTAACGGCTCATTAGGTGACAGGATTCCTCAGAGACTAGTGTGCTATAAATGCCTCTAAATATGCTTTTATAGTGAGGCAAGTAATCATGTAACAATGTAGCCATGGCAAAAGAACAAACACAAATCTTCAGTTATATTGGTATTTTTAGATGAGCTTAAATGTAGCCTATGATGCGAGCAGGAAAAACAAATCAAAAGAATGGAGCTACAAAACACATTTCCTGGTACTGACTAAGGTATTTATAGCAAGTGTATATTTTTATATGTAAATATATATCCAGTGACAACAAAATCCAGCATGGAAAAATCCTTAAAGCTTTCTGCAGTATTGGCAACCCTCTTTCTTTCAAGAAACTAAATGGTCTGGGTAATAGCTCTTGAAAGACCATTTGTCATCATTTCAGACTAAAATGAGCTCCTGAAAAAAAATTATATGCATAAAATGATTTCCTTTCCAAAAGTAATCATGCCTTGCTCATGGCCCTGTATCAGTCATAGCAGCTTTCAGATACTTTATGCCTCTGTAAGAACTTATGATTAGTCAAACAAAAAAAACAAAAGAGTCAATTCTTTTTTACACAAATTCATGTTTAAAAGCTTATAACCACTCAACTGTTTATAATTTAACCACAGAAACAGTCTGATTAATTTGAATACAATTGTATGAACTTTTTTTTTTTTTTTTTAAGAAAATCTCATTGGTGCTTGCGATACTAGCCGCCATGATCCTAGGATGCTGTGAATCAGATGCTAAGGTTCGGAGCCAAACACTCAAACGAGGAACGCCTCACTGCTGCAGGAACAGAAATAATAGTACTTTTGGTTAGTTATTGATAAGGTTGTTTCATTTCAGTGAAAACAAAAAGCAGGAACATTTCAGTATTTATAAATCCTTAAAATGGATTAATTCTATAGATATTGTTATAAAATAAATATAAAGATATATATAGAGAGAGAGTGACAAATGACAATTAAGTGCATTTTATGTTGGAGTTTGTTAAACTATAAAGATGTCATTGATTTTGAAGGATTTTTTGGTTAAACAAATATCAGCAGCATCTGCACCAAATTGTGTTTCTCTTCTCTCTTATACATAAAGTGGGATTTTATGTATATATGAGCTTTTTTAGTTTGGTTGCTATTAGGGGTGTGCAATATACCAATAGAAATTTGTCAACAGTTACAGATTTAGGACTATCGTCTCTATCGCGGTTACACACTCACGTTACGTTATTTTTGCTGCTCTCATAGGCACTGAGCGGTTATATGTGTGCAAGTATCCTCAATACTCCATACCTTATGTGAATAGTTAAAGCAAAACAGCTGAGAAAGAAAACGCATGCGTAATAGTATTTTGGATCCGGGTGGTTCTTAAAGTGACAGCAGTCTAATATTCCTGCTGTCTTGTCATTCATGTTAATCAAACAACAAAAGAGAGGAAATCTCTCACTACTCTTGACTAAATCACTTTTGTAACTCTAATAAGAAGTAATACATATTACATTTTCATAGTGAAGAATATTGCTTGTAATTAGTTTCTTATTCTTATTTAATCACTGTCTTCAGTGAGTTTTAGTTGATTTTTTATTTAGGGTAGTATTAGTATTTTTTTTTTAACTGACTGTAGAATTCTGAAATTTATATGAAATCAAATATCATAAAGACCTTATTCGAACTCATAACTATGTATATTAGGGCATCTGTTTAAAACCTGGTTTAATCTTTCTCTATTGCACTTTAAGCTGCTCTGTATTTTGACTACTACTGTGGCACTGATTATATTGTTTGTTCCTTTATGATCAAGTTTCCTCTAGTGTAAGTCAGTTTAGACTAGCATCTGCTGACTTTAATACTGTAAGAAAGCCTGCACAACTCTGTATTAATGTATGAACATCAGGGAGGAAATTATTACATAACACATGCTGCATTTTATGTCAAAGATTACTACAAAGATTGGGAGACATATAAACTACTATTCAAAAGTTTGGGGTCTGTAAGATTATTTTATGGATTATAAAGAAGTCTCTTCTGCTTACCAAGGCTGCATGTAATTGATCAAAAATAAAGAAGTACTCTAAAATATTATTATAAATAACTGTTTTCTATATTATGATATTTTAAAATGTTCCTTGCTCCAGTCTTCAGTGTTGCGTGATCCTTCATAGATCATTCTAATATGCTGATTTGCTGTTTAAGAAACATTATTATTATTCTTCTTCTTATTATTATTAAATCAATATTAAAAACACTTGTTCTGCTTAATATTTTTTTCTGAAAAACAGATTTTCTTTCAGGATTCTTTGATGAATATAAAGCTCAAAAGAAATCTTTGTAACATTATAATTGTCTTTACTGTTATTTTTGATCAAATTAATCCAAAATACAAATAAATAAAATCTTACTGACCCCTCATACCTTGAACTCTACTGTTTAACACTGTGTTTGAATAAATAACTATACAACAAAATCTCATTCCAGCTGCTGTTTGACCAGTTACTAAATACAGGAATTTTACAACCATTTCTGTGAATGTGTAAGCCATTAAACTGTAATTTGTGTTGTGCTTTTTTACATTGAATTACAAAAATGGAAAATCTTAACACCCACTGTTTTTTCCCGCTCTTTTAACACCATGACATCTCTCATTGTGAAACTCAGCTCTACCCAGAGATCAGTCTGAAGGCTGTGAAAGATGCCATGCTAAATACAGATCAGATGAAATAGTTGTGTGAAAAGGTGTCCCACCTGCCAGCACATGTGAGGAGATTTCCTCTCCAAGATGAACTGGGTGAGCGGGGACGGCTCCAGCTCATATTTGTCAAAAGGCAGCTTGTCGATAACCATCGGCTCACAGTCGATACAGGAAAACCGCACCAGAGGATGGGCAGATCGTGGAGGCTAAAGAGACAGAGAGAAACAAACAGAAGTCATCTGTAATACATTCTCACAATGAGTTTGTCAAAAGATATGTCTGTTAGATGGCAAATTCATCCTGTCATCAAAGCAAAATGTGTTACAGGACAACACAAGCTGTGCACTCCCTGAGAAGATACCCTCACAACATTGACTTTATTTTAGGAATATGAAAAAGATGTTTTATCTGCTCAAGTTGACATTTTTGGAGGCACCCGTGTTACCGTCTGCACCCAAGCCCATTGTGCTTCTGATTCACAATGTTGTAGACATGACAGCGAAGATGTCATGAAGGAAGTGACCTCATGTTAAGCTGGTGCTAAGTGCTAAAGCTCTGCAGAAGTCTTATTCTGCCTCCAGTGGCTCTCTCACTGCGCCCACAGGCCGAGCTGAGCCCAGGCACTTTGGCACTGCACCAGCTGCTGTCTCTACAGTGTACGGTTTAATAGAGAAAAGACAGTGAGGGGGTGGGAAACCTCAGGACAGTGTAGCCTTTCCTCATGTTACCGCTCTTTTCATCCGCATTCATTAGCACTGCTTGAGCAAGATGAAAGCTAACCTTTAGTTTGTGGAGGTCATTACCTTTGGCTGATAAATTGCTTCATCCACTCGGCTCGGATGAGCCCATGCTAATACACCTATCCAAACTCCTTTTGCAATCCTAGTACTTTTCCATTTTATTAAGGATCCTGTGAAACTTCAGCGTGCAGAAAGAAACAGCTGAACGTCTGCCAGGTCCTAGAGCACCGCAGAAAGTCCTTCTGTATTTTAGCCAATACCATAGTGTTTTCAGCTAGATTTAACTATGTTTAAAAGCATTTCCCACAAATCAGTGCAAGAAATATGTGCTACATACAGTGCTATGTTAGTATTGTTTATATGCTATTACAGTTTTTATATTTTTACAGTTTTTTGATAACACTTTATTTTAAGGTCAAATTCCCGCTATTAACAAACCATTAACTATGTATTTTGCAGTTGTTAAGTTTAGGTATTGGGTAGGGTCAGGGAAGTAGAATATGGTCATGCAGAATATGTGCTTTATAAGTACTAATAAACAGGCAATATGTTAATAATAGAAATGCTAATAAGCAACTAGTTAATAGTGAGAACTGTTACCAGTTTTTTTACTTTATAGCTTTTATATAATACTTTACAGAAAGGTTCCATTTGTTAACATTAGTTAAATATATTAGTAAACATGAACTGAAATTGAAATATACTTCTGAAGCATTTTATGATTACTAATGCACTATTTAAGTCCAAAGTTGTATCTTTTTGTATTGTTTGATGAACCTGAGTTAACATCAACTAACAATGAACAGCTGTATTTTTGTATTTTAATAAGGATTAATAAGTACTGTAAAAATGTTTTGCTCTTTGTTATTTAATGCATTAACCGATGTTAACTAATGAAACCTTACTATAAAGTGTTAATTTTTAGCTTTTATTTGTATATTTGAAATTTTAAGTTAAAAACAAAATAATTTTCATGAACTTTTTTTAGTAATTTTCATTCATTTTTGTTTAAAAATATATATTTCTAAATTGTTGTAGTTTATATATATATATAATTTTTTTTTTTTTTTAAGTTTATTTTTCTTTTTATTTCAGCTAATCTTATTGCTTTTACTTAAAACCTTTTTCAGTAAACCAAATGTTTTTTTAATAGTTATAGCTGATTTTAACCACACTGGTCTGGACCCACTAATATAGAAACAGAAAATCATTGCTTGACTCTACACTCAAACTGTATTTTGTAAGTTACTATTTACCAAAGTGGGGGAGTTCTGGTCAGGCCAGAAGGATTCTGGGATTGGCCAGTGACCCACAGGAACGCCCGTCTTGGGGTTGGGCCGGACGTAAATGAGCTTGTGGCAGCTGTGCCAGGGCTGCGGACTGAAGGATGACAAAGGACGAGCTGGATCCACAAGACCATCTGCACAAAGAGAAGACCATATTTGTGTATTAATTGTTTTCTCAAAAAGCACAAAACTAACATGACCTCACAGAATCAGCACTGACCTTCGCCTATCACAGGTGGATCAGGACCGCTCTTCTCAAAGTGTATTACAACTCCACTCAAAACCTTTTGGACGAGAGACTCCAGACACTGGTTCAGCATCCTTTGCGTCCTCACACAGTAAGAGCGGCCTTATAGAGAAAAGGGGGATGAAAAAGAGCTAAAAAAAAAAGAGTAACCAGCAAAACTACATTATCAACTGAAAAAACAGTGTTTACAGTACTGCATGGGAGGAAATCTTCCAAAACACAATATACTGAACCATACAAGCAAATATGTGGGCGCCAACAGATTACTTCCTTTCAGCGACCTAACTAGTGGATATCACGAATTATCTTAGAGTTTGGCCATACTCATGTTGTTACAAACCTGTTTGACTTTATATATTCTGCGGAACATAAAAGAAAATATACAGAAAAAAACAACAACTCGTTGCTCTGTCCATACAATGGAAGTCAAAGATATATATATATACACACACACACACACACACACACACACACACATATATATATATATATATATATATATATATATATATATATATATATATATATATATATATATATATATATATATATACAATTTTTAAATGTTCCACAATGATGACAACATGTTCATTTATTAGGTGAACTATTATTCTTACGAGTCTGACTCAAACTTGTTTAAACAAAGCCATCAAAATTGCATTTTACTTTGTGACTCCACTGGAACAAAGAGTGTTCGTATGTGAAAGCTGTGAAGAATAATCACGGAATCAAAGATTTGTAAAGAGGCTGACAGATTAATTGCAGATTTTTAGAGGGGCTGAGGTGAAGAACAGGACTAAAGCTCCTCTAAATAGGGTCTAGCAACAGTTTAGTGGAATCCAGGCCTCAGACATTGAACTTAAAACAAGAGAAGGTTGAATCAAGAATCGATTGGCTGTACCTCCAGTGACCTCACACATCTGGGTGATAGCAGACTCATCAGTGGGCACGCTGCCCAACTGCTCGCTGTCAGGCACGGCCATTCCTGGCAGCCGCAGGACCAGGGCGAAGAGTCGCTGGTCCCAGCGGAAAGGCTCCTTTGTCAGCTCACTACCCGGCAAAGGGGAGTTCAGCGGAAGGTGTAGCTGAGGGAGGAAGAGAAACCAAGAAGTGAGATGCCACTGGAGTTTAGGTGAAAGACACACTGCCTGCGGTTCGTAACATTATACGTCACCACAGCTTGATCAAAAAATGTTGGCATGTTGGTATAAAGTCTCTGTCCCTCACCTCCTCAGCCACCCCAGAGCTGTGTGTCAATTTGTTTCCATCTGTGATCGTAATAATGACCGATGGCTCCAGAAAGAACGGGTTCCGACCCTAGAAGAGAGGAGAACAGTTTTGGGAAACCATAAACTGTTAAAATGCTTGCTCCCTGATTTGAAACATATATTTTTCGAACTCTGGAGATGTTGGAGCACAAACAGTAATATTGTGAAATATTATTACAACTCTTTTCTATTTAAGTGTTATTTAGTGTAAATGTGTATTTTATTCCTGTGATGGCAAAACTACATTTTCAGCATCCATAACTTTAGTCTCAGAAACCTTATAATACTCTTGATTTAGAAACAAGAATCAGCTCTTATTATTATCGATGTTGAAAATAGTTTTATTATTAAATATTATGAAAATAATAGTTTTGTTGTTACGTGATACATTTCATTCTACATTTCTTGTTCAAGATTCTTTGATGAATAAAACTTCTAAATAACTTTTATATATATATATATAGAGAGAGAGAGAGAGAGAGAGAGAGAATTTCTTGTAACATTATAAATGTCACATTTGCTCAGTTTAATGCATGCTTGTTGAATAAAAAAAAATTAAATTTCTCTAATATACATCTCCTCCAAAATGTTGTACAGTGGTGCATGTGAAACGCTGAAAAATATGACATGGACAATTTGTATCAGAACTTGATCTTTGTTCAAAATGTTTCAAAATCTGGAACCTTTCTTTTAATGTTTAATGTTTAAAAAAAAAATCAGCCAGATTTTTATGTGGTTTTCAAAGTTAACTGCAAGTACACACATTAGTGCCAACCGGATTCCTAAGCATTTGAGAAAAAAAGGACATAGCATAGTAACATTTAACCTGACAGATGTTGTTAACTGTAGTTTATTCAGTAAACAGTGAGATGCATTGTCTCTGTGCATACTGCAGGGGTCAGCACTCAGTTACTGAGCATGTGGATTAGCACACTGCCTCAGGGTTATCTCAGACTGCATGTCTGCATATTTTAGGTAATCCAGCATGGTCTTAATGTGTGCATTGAAAGTATCTGAATATTCTGAATGACAGATAATCCAATTAAATGTTGCTCTGTTTGATGTTGCAGAAGAATTAACCCAAATCACAGTAAATTTAGTTGATGCCTGTGTGCTCTTGTGAAATACTGTTTCATAAGATGAAAACCCCCCAAAATTGGCTCTGTAATCTCTGCATGCTGCTACATCCATTCCTCCTCCTGGGTTAAGAGGACCCCCGTCACTACTGATGAAAGCATCTCCACTACAAAGCCTCGCTGAACGGATGGTGCTGCTTGAAGCACTGGCCAGCATCAGGTTTAAAGCTTTGGACTACAGAATATTTTCCCATATGTTAGCCTCTCTTGCCTTCTGGCACACTTTAGATGTGCTGTGAAATGGTTCTTTTTGAATAATGGCTTCTGCAAATATATATTTGCGTTACATATATGTATATGTATATGTATAAATGTATTTGTTTCCTTTAAGGACATCATTTAAGGCTGGATGAAAGGTCAAATTTGTTCAAATATATCTGAAGATTGGGATATGTTTATCTCTATGTTCTGTGAGGAGATGTTTCATTTCATACTGCATATTATACTGCTATAATACTGAATAAAGATAGTTTTGACTCTCTGACTGCTGAAGGGAGATATTATTACCTGACCATAGTTGTCGATGCCAGAGACGAGTCTGTTGAGATTGAGCAGGTCGAAGCCGGCGCGGAGAGCGTGACCTAATGTAGTCAGTCCAGATGCCTGCAGGTTCTTCAGCTCGCTCATGAATGTGGCATGATTCTCTTTCCAACCCGCCTACCATATACAGGAAATACAAACAGATGATCTGAAAACCAGCTCCACATAACCTCAGCAACACAGTGGCATTTACACCGTGAACCCAAAATGTACACTAACATCCAAAAGTGTTGTAAGATTTTAAATGTTTATGCACAGAGCACGGTAATGCAGCCATTACTACAGTCTCCAGTGTCACATGATCCTTCATGAACCATTCTAATGTGCTAAACATTTATCATCATCAGTGCTGCAAATGGCTTTTGTGTGGAAATAGTGATGCATTTTTTTCAGAATTGTTTTCATCATTTATATTAACATTGTGAATACCTACATTGTCAAATAATGACATTCTTGCAAAGTATTTCTAAAAAATAAAAAATAAAATAAATCTTACTGACCCCAAACTTTTGAACAGTGGTGTATTTAAACACTTAAGCCACACTTGAAAGTAACAAAATATCAAACAAGTTAGTACAAGCATACTTTCGTTTTAAATAGATGAGAATCGAAGAATATGAGAACAGATCAGGACAAGCTTTGTAACTGAATGAGCATGCATGATTGTGTACCGCTTATACTTGCACATGTAGCCTATATGTTAGCATATGATAGCATCATGGTAAGCAGCAACACAGATCCGCTACATAAGGCTTGACTCGTTTTACTATCTTTAAAAGACATGTGGTTAGTGTATGTCTGTCCCTGACCCACATTACCCCTCCCAGCAGAAGAATACAGTCATTACTTCACTGCTCACTCAAAACAAACACAGTAAGAACAACAATATGAGTTCAGATGCTGAGAAAAGAACTGAGGTTAATAGTTCACTCAATCTGCTTTTACAAAATGATTCCTGCTCCACATGAAATTTACTCAGCGTGAATAAATCAACACATTACATAAACATGCATGCATTGTAATTCCCCACAAGAGGGAGAAGACTTGACAGGTCAGATCCCGAGGTAGTTGAGCTTCCCATGTGTGTGTGTGTGTGTGTGTATTGGGAAGCATTAAAGAACAAAGCAGGCATAGAGATGTCCTGACAGTGTACGTCTCTATCCATGTATGGAACGAAAAAAGAAACCATTCAAGCGGTAGCTCTTCTAACTGGCACTCAATAATTCAAGCAACAGAGTAATTCTATTTTTTTTCCCCATCCGTCTTTCTTTCCCTCTGCATTAACAATTTATCGGCTCTGAAGAAGTGTGACTGCAATCAGACTCTCCTTTAATCACACGCTTGTCCAGCGAGGCAGAAGAAGATGGGAGAGATTAAGGAATGTGGACACTGAATAAGGCCGGAAAAAGGATAAAACCCTAATTGTAGCTTTAACAGAGGAAATGTAAACTCAAATCCTTCTTTAAAGAATAAAAAACCCAACGGCGATCAAACAGAGGACAGAACAAACATTGTAATCCACATAAGTATATAAGTCCGGACCATATCTTACTCCAAAATAGTCTTATTTTTGTTTGTTTTTTCCCCTTTACTGTTATGTACTAGATATTTCACTTCTGGAATTTGTATTATTGGATGTTTATTTATTTTCAGTGTGATTTTCATCTTCATTACTGTAATACAGTATTTCTATTTATTTATTTATTTTGGAGAGCAAATATTGAGGGCAGTACAGCAAACACTACAATGATATATACAATTTAATACAAATTGTACTTATAAATAATATATTCTTACATTATATCAACATCATATTTCACCCCGAAATCAAAAGGGAAACCCAGAATAAAATGATATGTTACATTAAGAAAATTCAGACTAATTAGCCTATTATGTATTTATGTACCAGATGTTTTCCTTCATTCAGTTATGGTCATTAGATTTATCTTACTGTAATACTGTAATGAAACATGCAAAAATAAAGGCAGTTCAGCAAATACTACCCTGATGTATAAATGATTAATAAATATAGATAATACATTATTTTTATGCATTACAGTAATACAATGTGCTTAACTGTCATTAAAATAATGTCGCAATGCAAAAGAAGTGGTCACAAAAATCTCAATGGTCTCTATTTTGCTGTAGGATAATGTATAATTTCTAATTTCTTTCTTTTGATTTTGAGGTGAAATATGAACCGAATATCATCTGTACAGGTTTCATGACATTCGACCATATATGTCCCTCCCAGAGCAGAATGGAAAAAGCAATATTATGTAAGATAAACATAAAGCTGTTGTTTATTTATAGAGAGCATATAATGCATTCTCTTTTTTCTGCTTTCAGAATTAGCGTACCAGAAATCCTGGCTTCTGTATTTCCTGCAGGACAGGTGGCAAGACAAACAAGCAGTTTTACATAAACTGACAGATAAGGACTTGTTCCCTGTTAATCTCCTGTTCTGAGGAAAGCGGCAGTCATATAAACACAGCGCTTGTGATTGCAGGAGGAATCATCCCAGCAGAAAGGGCATGTGACGACCCGGAGAGGATTCACACGGGTTAAGCGGCTGCACTTATCACCTGAGTATTATTCCAGGATCAGGTTGCCTTTTTCCAGGTTTCAATCTCTACTCCCGCCTAAAGGTTGAGCTGATCACAGATAACCATTGAGCTCAGTTACATACATCCACCCAGTTTTGCAGGAGGGACACGTCTGCAGGGTGTTGCTTGTCATGTGCGATGATAAAGGCTAGGCAGGACCTAAAGTTGTCACTCTAATGGAATGAGAGCTGGTTAACCAGCCAAAGCACTGATCACACGGACCATCATGCTCATGACAAACAGATCTCCATTTTGACTTTGAGTGAATTCACTTTTTTTATTTTTTATTTAGTGATCACATTTTCTCTGCTAATTGCATAGATCCAATACAAAGAAATACAGACAGTATGTTTAGTTATATATGTTGAGACTGAGGTTTAAGGAGGAGGAGCAACATTGTGGATTTCAGAAGAAATATTTGGCCTGTTATGAAGAAAAGACTTCAGCCACTCCCCATTTCATAAGATTCAGAGCAAGATCAAGCATCAGGCAGTCTACACGATAAACATAAGGCCACTGGATTCACAGATGAGTTATTCCTGAGCTGCACCAAACATATTTTATGCATGCATGTATTATAATGCATGTAAATGTACAGTGACTCTAAAAGCTATTTGGAAACTTTAATCACACTTAAAATATATGAATTTTATTGCATTACCTAATACAATTTTAAGTGAGTTCTACAAACAAATGATACCTTTTCAAAGTGATTTTTCTTACTCGTTTTTGCATTTACTTTTAAGCAACTGGTCCCAATGTTTTTTTAATGGATCCATGAAGCCTGTTCTCCTCAAGTTTACACAGGTGTCCTATCAGAGGAATAACATTTTAAAAACATCTTAATTTGTGTTCGAAAAAATGAATGGAAGCTTGAACTCAATGCTTGTGCTATACTTGCTAAAAAATAAATGCAACTTGAGTTGATTATTGTTATATAATGCACTGACATTCATAAAGTGTCCAAATGTCAGATGAGGTAATGAAAAAATGTAGACGGTATAATGTTATATGCATTGTTTGCATTGTTTTCCAGAGCTTCATGGCGTAAACAACAAATGCAGTTACATGCATTTTTCTTTTCTCCTTCATTAACCAATGACAGAAACAGAGTGTTTATGACAAAACAAATTCATTTCTATCTCTAACCTTTCACTTCAAAAATAAGCGATCTCAACATTATTTGATTAAGAAAATTGCTAAGGGCAAAAACTGTGTCAACTTCAGAAAATAGGCAAGACTAAGAATAATGTTCTGCTTGGCAGGGGCTCAGACAACAAGAGAGGCACACAAACAGGAAAAGAGAGCTTTGTGAGGACTGGGGGCTCACTGGAACTCTTCACTGTTTAGCTGCCGAAAATTTCATGAATAATTGACGGGAAATAAAAAAGGCACTCTGTCAGATACAGAGGCTAGATTCTTGCTAGGCTGGTATTTGCCTGGTGTTTAGTTGAGAACTGTGTTAGTTTACTCGCTAATTCTGAAGAGGCACTGCTTGGCTGAGAAGTATTTTTTAAACAGGAGAAACAATCTGGCCATGAATAGCTCAGAGAGGGCTAAGAGCCTATGAAAAAGGGCAGTTATAATATCTCATAGCACTTTGTCAAACAAAGACATAGTAGGATAAAAATGCCAAGCATTTGCCACATGCACATTAAAAATGTCATCACGTAAATGGCTAAAACATGCCATATGTCTACTACGAATCATTAGTGTATAGTATAAGCAGGAAAAGTAGTTATAGAGTTAAGTGTCACTTGGAAGTCAGCCTCAGATTATCTTGGATAAACTGGAACATGGTGGGAAAACTGCATGACATGCAGTGGAGTAAGAAAACCCCCCAAGAGAGTAACTGGCTACCTGCCAGATTTTCCATACTAATGAACTGCCAAAGCACAGAGCTACTCTCATTGTCAATGTCAAACCACAAACAAAGAAAACAGGAACCCAGGAAGCACTACGTCACATGTACAAGTGCAGGTCTTGATTCAACTCCAGGCTGGGAAGAAGATGGATGATATTTTGAAATTAGGCCATGCAAAGTGACCACATAACCACAATTCCCCAAATCCAATATAATGGTACGTCAAGAGAACTGGCCAGCAGTTTATAAACAGAAGATGATGCTGAACGTGGGGAGAGAAAGGTCTGAAAACTGACGAAGAATTGGCTTTATTTGCTTATTGGATTATTGTTATATGCAATATTTTGGCATTTGATTGTCATAAAACTCACAGCTCTGTGGAATGTACTTCCACAAACTTTTGAGCATGATAAATGGATTTTAAATAACTTTTAATTGACAAAAAATTTATATTTCTACATTTGGTAATAACATCCCATGATTATTTTAGGTGCAAAATTAATATTGCTCAGAAATCATCACCTTTTTGTAAATTTTGCCCTTTTGAAGGCAAATATATAACAGCTTATGTGGTTTGTGCAAAACAAACGAGTTGGGGGATCATACAAAATATTTTTTTACTAGGAGATATCGTATTTCATGAGATATGTATAATATATATTCAAATGTCAAGCTTTTTGTGAAAATGAGGATTGGTTGGATCTGTGTCGCAGGGTACTTCATGTTTCTCTAAAAGAAACAAAAAGAAAACTCAAGTTGAGTCTATAAGCTTCAGAATATGTGTAAGACTGATGCATGACACATATAACATTTGTAATATTCTGGAATAGCGACGGCAAAAGTGTTAATATGTTCTTGCTTTGGTTCATAAATCAGAAGTAGGCTATAGTCATTTCAGTAATTAATAATAATTTATTTTGAGTTTTTTGGGGGGGTTAACAATGTTACCACAAGGTCAGTTCTGGTCAGAAAATTAAGGGCGATCACTAAAGTTCAGTAGCAATATTGCTTAAAAAAAATGTATATTATATAAGGATGTTAACCTGGCCCCTATGCATACTGCAAGACTAACAGACTATCATGCCTCATAAACATACACAGAAGAGCCAGAACTTTCACTGCCTCAAAAAAAAAAAAACCTAGGTACATGATGCCCATAAATGTAATACATTAATGTCTAGTCATGCCCTTGTGTCTTAGAACGATCAAGTAATCCATTAAGTACTGACTGCCATTAAGCAAGTCATGACTTCCATTATATTCAGTTCGTACTCTGAGTAAAGAGATTTGTTCACGCAGATGCCCGACCACACCATCAACTCACAGACCCTGTTATCTTGCTATCCCAAATGGCAAAATATGAATGGCTGTCACATATGAAAACAAAACTCCTCCTAATTTCTGTACTTAGTTTATTGTACTATTAGCACTTGTTTGTATTTGTACAGGAAGCACTTATGTGAGGTGATATAGCATGAAGGCACTGTGGTTCATGCCTTATATGTAAACGTTGGCTTAATAGTCAGCAATTATGCTTGTATAGGTATATGTTTGAGTAAACTTCAAAGATTGAGTGACCTGATGTGACAGGCACGTCACCTTTCACCTGTTTGGTGTTTTTGGAATTTTAAATATGAATGGGAGGGAGGTGAATGCACTAGGAGTGGAGACAGAAAGAAGTTGTTGCTTGTTTTCAAGGACGTCTCCCTCTCTCTCATAAAGAGCAACGCAAACCTGCAGAGCATCTCCTCATTTGCTTATTGATGGCTGTTGCTTAAATCAAATCGTGTTGATTTGTTCAGGCTACAGTGGCCAATGAGAATGCGAGAGGAGTGCACGCGACAGAGGGCAGCCTGCTTGTCCAATCAGGACCGAGTTGGTCCGTACACGCGTCACGCGCTACGTCACAGTGGATAATAAATCTCTCCGCCTCCATCTCAGCGCTCGAGAGCTTTCCCAACACAAAAGCAAAATGTCCGCCATGTTCAGAGGCTGCGCTGCTCCGGGTCTGCGGATATTTTAGCAAAAAATAGCCGTTTTCGTCACCGGGAGGCCGCCTTACCCGATACTACGAACCAGAGGCACAGTAGAGACTCACTGTCAGACAAAAAATCTCCGCTTTAACCACATATAAGCACAATTTAGCAGTATTTATTTACCTTTACGCCGTATGGTGGATCATCGAATGTAACTAGCATGTACCTGTCGCCTCTACTAGCCGGGTCTCGGGCGCGCAGCTGTTAAAGAGAACGAAACAATAAACATTCATTTGAACCGATCTTGTCATAGGGATCCTTAACTCCAACAAGGTACAACAGCAAGCTGAAAAAGTCGGGGTGAAATTATGCTTTACCTTCATAAAGATCTCAACCGCGCCTTTAGCAATGTCCAGATACGTCGTACCCAAATAAGTGCGCTGATTCATAGAAGCGGACGTGTCTATCAGAAAAAGTAAAATAGGCATTTTGAAATGTATAGATAGACCTCTAGATGTTTGCTAAAATATCTACAATCGGCATATGACCTATCTTGCGGCCCTGGGCATGCATATATGTGTGTATATATATTTTGTTATAATCAGACCCCCCCCCAACCCCAAAAGAGGGTCGTACTGCCACCCTTTGCAGCCGCCTGGATCTCTATCTGTCTTTTCTGAGCAGTGCTGGGCTCGCGCTGTTAGAGAACTTCTCTTCCGAACAAGACCGAAACGCCTTCGCCCCGCCGCTGCAACGCCATTGGCTGAGCCGATCCGCGAAGCCACGCCCACTCGGGTATAAAAAGCAAAGAGGTCGTGGAATTCCTCATCCTCTTAGTTCTCCGCGAGCTGGAGGAGTACGATACTACTTTTCGCATGTACGCTTTGTTTTGGCCTTTTAATAGGCGCTTTTGCTATTATGTTAGACAGATTTGATACGTTCTTTAGTAACATATATGTGAACCTGGACCACAAAAGCATAAGTGAGTAGCACGAGGGTATATTTGTGGCAGCTAACAAAATTAGCAATTTTTTTTTATCTTATGCCGAAAATCATTAGGATATTGCATATTTAATATTTTTGAAAATTTCCTACCGTAAATACATCAACATTTTTGGGTAGTAATATGCATTTGCTATGGACTTAATTTAAACAACTTTAAAAGCTATTTTCTCAAATAGCTCGTATACACTAACAAACCATACATAAATGGCAAGCTTATTTATTCAGCTCTCAGACTCTTATCGACCTTTATGACTGGTTTGTGGTTCAGGGTCACATATAGTTTCATTTTCATCTCACATGAAGGGCGACCCCCTCCTCGCCTGATCTTGTTCTATCTGTCTTGCTGGGGGGGGGGGGGGGTGGCTTGAACTCTGTGTGTGTGTTTTTATATATATATACACACAGTAATTGTGTCTCCCTCTAACCCATGGAGAAATCCGTCCTCGTCCGCCTTCCCCTCCTATTGTTTATCTCCTTTGAGAGAGTATAGTAAAGCGCCATGTTAATGCATCAATCCGCCTGAGACCGGGACAACAGCGGCACAGACGCGGGAGGAAAAGCAGGGTTGTCCTGTGCTGGCTCCTCCTAAATCGCGTGGAGCCTCGCTGTACATGCTCTTTGAATTTGGGAATGTCAGAAAGGGACGTACCTGCTTGGCAGTCCTGTTCACTATAACCCCACACACGCGCATTTGCGGTGATAGATTTGTGAACACATGCAGATCATACATGACCCTTTATTAGAATCGAATCAGCCGCATTTTTACATGACTAAATCTGCTTAGACAGCGTGAGAAACGTCTTATCACAAACATAAGATGACCATATTGTAGAGCATATTCGACTGTCTTCTTTTTCACCACACGGTTTATGTTTATTATCTGATTTACAACAAATGATATCTTTTAAGTGAATCCGTCAGTGTTGTACATTCATGGACTGTGTGTGTCACTGTCCCTTGAGAGTTTCTAAAGGTCGTCAAGTTGTTCTTCCTGTTTTCATTTCTCTGTAGTCTTTTTTTTTTTAATGTTCTTTACGTTTTCTCATTGTGTAAATGTGTGCAAGCAGTCACAGATGTTTTGATTATGGGCTGTGCCCTGAAAAGGCGGTTCTGGATAGTTGTCTGAATGAGCATTCATTTTAAACGGCGTGCAGGTTTATTTAGGATGAATTGTTTACTTAAATAAACTTTATAGGCGACATGCATGATGTGTGTCGTGTTGTCAAATGTTAAGTTCGGTTCATTGTTTTAAAAAAAAAATATTTACTGGTTTCCTGTGCTTTTATTGCTAAAATCTATAGAAAAGTTATTGTTTTAACGAAATGCTTCCTTTAAGCTTTGCTTTTAAACCTTAAAGGGCCAGTTTACCTAAAAATGCCAATTCTGTCACATAAAAGAAGACATAACAGCTCCAGTTTAAACAAAAAGTGAATGGTGACTGAGTCGTTCAGCCCGTGTAATGTTCTCTTTATCTACTCTTCCAGTGAAGGATTAAAGCCACATTAGGAATAGGAACAACATGGGCGAGTAATGCAATAATTTTTATTTTCGGGTGAACTGTCCCTTTAAGATTTCCCATAACGGGAAAACAGTCACCCAAACTGTGTTTAAGATTTAGAGGGATACAACGAAAGACCGTCGTCACTTATCTTCTGAAAACAGTTCCAGAGAAAAATACTATAAATAACAGAAAGTACATTTGCCAAACGCAATGACGTCACAGAGGACTTTAGCGGAAGCCCTCCAGTATCCCAGCATTCAACGCGCCCTGGCAGCGTATTGTTGACAAAGAAAAAGAAAACGGGGTGGGATTTGAAACAAATATCGTTAAACGGTAAACGGGAGTGAGGTAAACATTCATGTTTATGAATTGTTTTCGATATACCTTATTCTTTAAATAACGTCATTATTCATTAATTAGTATTAAACGCTGTGTTATCTCGATTTTACAATATTGTTATGCTAGCATGAATATAACCAAACCAGCAATACGTAAACAACCAATACATCTGACGTTAACGTATTGAACAATACTAAACATCTCGTCTATTGAATTATTTTAACAGTATTTGCGAGCGGAACGTCTTATTGAATGTTACTTACTGTGAAGAACTGAAATTACAGCGTTTGTTTATCATATTTTAGACCGATAACTTACCGTACTGTTACTGATATCGTTCTTGACTTTTTTTTAACTTTAGACATCCAAATGTATTGTATGTAAGGAAATGTTGTCATCACACGGTTCGCGGTCGCAAATGGACGCTTTAATGTGTCGGTTTGTTAAAATACGAAAGTCATATAACATATTGCTATCTCTCTGGTTATAGTCAGCAAAACACAATAGCCTTCAAGAGGACAAAAGGTCTGTCAGGACGTTATCTTATCTGATTCTCTAGCGAGACGTCAATCATTCGACGGGGATCTGTGTATTATATAGAGCACACTTACATGGGGTTTTAGTATTTAGTTGAAGGATAGCGTTGTTTTTTACGCGCCTTTTGGGTGTATTTATCTGACATTAGTAAAAACCAGTTCTCTGGACTGATATTTGAGAGCAGACACTCTTGTATCTGCCAGCTGTCGTGCTGTTTCATGGACCTCACAAGTATGATGTTGGAGATTGTTAAGTTTGACGTTATTTATTTACTGCTTTAGATCGTATTGCGAAATCCTTGAGTTTCAGACGAATTCAGTAAACACGGTCACATGATTAGCCACGTGGAGACAGGAGATATCTTGGCCATCATCCTTTAGTCACTATTACATTGACACCTTTATCAGATTATATTGACACGTGCCTTGTACATTCCGTTGGCTTTCGCTTTATGTACCTGCATATCAATACTAGCTGCTAAATTATACAGTATTTTTATATAAACATCAGTTTTCTGAACCATCTCTTGATTATTCTAATGTCGAAAATAAGTCTGGGAGAAACGTTATTATTTTTTACTTATTATTAATGTAATTTTTAAGTTATTTAAACATCCTGTTGCTGTAGTTCTCAGCTGCTTATGTTTTGTGACATATTTTATGACATAAGTTGCCCAGCACTGTACAAGATGTTTATTGTATAAAATTTCCTTCGACTCAAACACTGAGATTAACAAATACTACTGTGAACTTCATAGTTATGACTGAATGATATAACAGTATGGTACAAAAATTATCAACAAGAGACATTGAATTAATGACACTATTGGAAATCGATCATTTTGGTCTCTAAATGATTATGAATTCTGATCTAAATAACAGCTCATCATTTAGAGTAAAAAATGTTACCCGTTTTCGAGGGCAACAGCTTTTCAATTCATGCATGTGTTTGCCTCACTTTTCTGAAGCATGCTTTGATTATTTTCATGCCACAAATAAATCTGTTGTTACTTAGGCTTATTCATGCTGTCAGATGTAATTTATGTAAACCTCCTGTTGTGTTAGTGCGCAGCTGGTTTTGTTTTAGGATTCAGATTTGATGTCAAATTGCCCAGCATTGTGCCAAAGTTGTTTATCGTACAAGAAATGTCTTTCAGATCAAATATTGACATATTACCACAAACTGTATAGGCCTTACAACATGATAAATTAATAACATGACACATGGAATAGGATAATTGATCATTTTAGTTTCTAAATGGTTATAATGTCGGATCATTTAAATAACAGTTAATCTTTTTTTTTTTTTTCGCTTGCGTGCTTCTCAGACAGTCTTTTCTTTTTTATGTCTGTCTAGTTTGGCTGCTTATACCAAGTTGACGGATGAGTCTGTGCCAAAAATAGATTTACAGTTTGATAGAATGTGCAGCCTTTGATGTCAAGGCTGATATGGGAAGTGTTTTCTCCTCCTTTTTGTTATCTTAGTCATGCACAATTATATAGTTAGTTGGGTTTCATTATGTGAATTTATCATTTAGCCATCTTCATCAGAACAGACCTGGATCATTTTTTGATCATGACCCACTATTTAGCCTCTTTTGCACCGAAATCACCTGGAACAATATATCCCAGGACCTTTTTCACACCAGACCTATTGTTGTCTGCATTTCTATCAAGGGTCTGAAGTACCGAGAAGAATAGGCAAATAGTCTGGTGACGTATGTCTGTGTGCGTTTCTTAATACCAAGAACACAACGTTCAGACTTGCATCCTCAGTAGTTCGGACTTTGCGAGTTTGACTTGTGAGGAACACTGTGTTTTTTTTTAAAGAGGTCTCTTATGCTTACCGATGCTGCATTTATTTGATTAAAATCCAATAAAAGCAATAATATTGTGAAATATCATTTTAGTTTAAAAGAACATTACTCCAGTCTTCAGCATCACATGATCCTTCAGAATATATATATATATATATATATATATATATATATATATATATATATATATATATATATATATATTATATGCTTCTCAATAATATATCTTATAATTATTAATGTTGAAAATTTAATATATGCTTAATACTTTTATGGACACTGTCGGTTTTTTTAATGAATAGAAAGTTCAGAAGAACGGCATTTATTTGTAATAAAAACCTGGTTATTTGTATTGAAACACATTATTTGTATTTCTGCCTCCTATTGTCTGTCATGATGAGGTGGCCCCATTTCTGTCATTTCAGAGGTGAACGTCATGCTGCCAAAGAGCTGAACTGGCTGCATTTCGAACTGGATCTCTGCACTGTTTCAGCACAGAGACGATAAAGGCAGGAGGACGTGAGCTCAGCTGAAGCCAATGCAGCAGCAGAGCCGGCAGCCTGATCTAGTGGAGGGAAGCCTTCCAGTGTTTGTGTTCCCCACTGAGCTGGTGTTCTACGCAGATGAGCAGGCTTCACATAAGCAGGTGCTCACCCTCTACAACCCTTATGAGTTTGCTCTTAAATTCAAAGGTAAGTCATGCATTTCGTTTCAGTATCCATAGTGTCTCGCACTGGTCCTCCTTTTTTTAACTGATTGTTGTTCCGTCAGTTTTGTGCACGGCGCCAAACAAGTATGCCGTGGTGGATGCCACTGGTGCTGTTAAACCGCAATGTTGCGTGGATATGTAAGTTTCCAGGTCTTGTGCAATATTTGAAGCAGAAAATGTTATTTCAAATGGTTTTCAGCGTTTCACAACCTTCCATTTCTTGTGATTTTCTCCAAACAGTGTGATCCGCCATAGGGACGTGCGGGCCTGTCATTACGGGGTGATTGATAAATTCCGGCTGCAGGTATCTGAGCAGAGTCAGAGGAAGGCTTTGGGCAGGAAGGAAGTGATGGCCACTCTGCTGCCCTCCGCCGCTCAGGAGCAGCCCCAGGTCCGGCCCCAGGAAGAGGAGCGCAGGATGAAGGAGCAACTTGCCGACAGAGTGTTCTTTGAGCAGACTGCATTCCAGACAGGTGCATTTTACAGTCAATGTGAATTTATCTTCTTAATACGCATTCTTGGTTCCTGCTGTGATTGATTCATAGCAGCTTGTAATCTTTCATCAAAGAGTAATGACTTTCTCCATCTTTTCAATACTCTTCATTTTTTAAAACATCCAATCCACCAGTCACTAAAAAACGTTTTCTAATCCAGGTAATTCACTGAGAATAAAATTGTGTCTCAGCATTTTGCTTTTTGTTGAATATCTTGTTTCAGTCAGAAATATGCATCATCTTAAAGTAAAATGGTAGTACAGTATAAATAATTATTCTATATATTTTATATACATTTATGTATATTATCTATTTTAGATATATATTCATATAACATAATTATATAAATATATATCAAATACACATACAATTATTTTTCTTCACAAAAATACAAGTTACCGTTTATTTATTTATTGGTTTTCTTCTCAAATTGAAATTTTGCAATGCGTTTAATATTTGCTAGAAGTAATACTTTTCTGTTTTTTTCATTAAATTGTAAGTTTTTAAATAGTTTTTCAGTTTTTTTATTTACAAAAATATAAGTGTCAGTTCATTTCTATTTTATTTCCTTAATAAATAAATTAAAGGTTTCTTCATTTGTTTCAAAAAATGAAAATAGAGCAGTGGAGTTTTATATCCACTGGAAATAATATTTATATTTTTCATATTAAATATAACAAGTTTTTCATTTTTTGGGGGTCTCCTCACAAACTGAATTTTTTTTTGTTTCACCAAAATATAATTTGTAACAAGCTGGTGCAATATAACTCATAAATTCATAAATGCACATTTGCTTGAAAATAACTATATAGTGAAAAAAAAAAAACTGATTGGTTTGTAGCTTTTCCCTGCTAGCTTTAGGCCTGACTGAGCTTTATTAAAGCTGTTGCTGTTAACTATTTCTCCCACTGAGTGGAGTCAGAGAGCTGTATTATTTTATTGTTTGGTGGATTGCTTGTAAAACCATCTGCTTCTTCCTTTCCTGTGTTTGCACAGAGAGCCGTACAGCTTCTGGGGGCCCCAGCCTCCTCACTGTCCTCTTAGGTCTGCTGTGTATGGCGGCCCTTATGCTCCCAACTCTGGGAGAGCAGGAATCCACAGTGCCTGTCTACCTCCACTTAAGTGTTAACAAGAAACTTGTAGCTGCTTATGTTTTAGGTGAGTCACAAAAAAAGCATCATATTACAAATATATATAGTCTTGTGCACTCTATCATGACCTGTTTCCCCTATCGCACAGGTCTTCTTACAATGGTTATTCTGCGCACTTGAAGTGCTTTTGGAAACTATCTTTTTGAAAGGAACTGAAATGATGAAGAGGGGAAGATATGAACATTAACACAGCCAGGAGGGTTGTGAGGATGGACGGGAAGCACGTCTGAGAAACTCCCTGTAAACAGGAACTAACTTAAATGATCATCACAAACACAAAGATCCATGGGGCGAGGGGAGGGGAGCGTTCTGCATTTACACACCGAACACTGACTGAGCTGGCTCGAATCCGGCTGACTATTATGTTAAGTGAAACGGGGTGTAGAGGAACAGGAATACATTAAATTAAATGTGCTGTCATATTCAGTGTCTGTGGCTTTTTGTTGCTTTTCTCAAGACTGAAAATGGCTTTTATGTTCTGATGGTTGTTCACTGCTTAAATTTTGTGCACAGTAATCTCTATAGATGCCACATCAAATAAAGAAATTGATGGTTAAAAACCATTTCCTAATGTTCGGTTCAATTATGATCATATTTTATTACCATTTTTGCTGTTTTTGATCAAAAAAAATGCAGCCTTAACATTAAAAACAGTTAACTGATCCATTCACAAAGTTAACTGTAGAAATACATCACAGTCTGTGAAAAGCATCCACTGTAAAGCAGAAAGATTGTGTCTGTAAATGAAGTGCACTGACACAAAAAGAGACCACGGAGTACTTTTTAACATCTGTTAGGACCATTGTGTATTTGAAGACAACCAGACAGTCAACAGCAAATAAGTTTGATATCACAAGACAAGGCAACAAAATAGCTGGACAAATAATTTATTTCTGACATTTTGAAGTCTCTGATATGATGGGAAGAAGGTTTGTTCAGAGAGCACAACTACACGTCCTCATGACAGCACTCAAGTCCTCCTCGACAGAGTTCATGTGCACAGGCTTTAGAAGTACTGCATGAGGCGATAGGACAGAGTAAAATCATTAAATAAAGAATCAGACACGTCCACAGGACAAAAGACAAACCAGCAAAGCAAACTACAAAAACACTTCACCCATCACTACAGGACAGAATCTGGATCTACTCGACCCACTTACTGTACTTTTGTTTGCAAAAACATTCAGAAAAAAAAAAAATTGTACACTGCGTCGTGACTGTTCTCACATAAAACAAAAGAAAAAAAACCTCTTTCAATTTACTTAAATGGAAAGAAAATATATTTTACAATCACTTTCTTGCACAGAAAAAAATAATTTATGATACATCATATCATGCTTGAGGAAATAAAGCAATTTCTTGTAATGAAATTTAGAAAACCATTTACAAAAGAAAATACTATTTCCTAAAGTAACTACACCCCCAAACAAAGAACTCCTACAATATCAGTCGTACATTTCGCTTACATACAAATTTAATGGCACACTGTTTCGGTATCAGTAGATTACATTAAAAAGTCCACAAATATCATTTTTGATGAGAGGGTTTCATTTCTTTGCACTTCTGCTCCACATTTTAAATGGCTAAATGAATGACTGTTAACAGCCTGAAAACCCCCCAAAATGCTTTTAACTGCACCTGTAGAGCGCGTTCTCCTCCAAATCCTTCCTGAATAACAAACAGGGCAAAGCCCCGGATGTTGTGCTTCATTCTGTCAACACGGCTGTACGCACGTCTTTAGGTTGACATGTTTCAACAGGCAGTTTAGTTTCTCTGTAGTGTTCAAATCGAGGGTTTAGTGGTTACCAACAGCTGCAATAATAAATCCCATCTGCAGCAGTTGTGTATAGCAACCATGAATATCATTCTAACAGCGAATGAAGTGCCAAGATCTGAAAAGTTTCCTCCACCTACTTGAAAAATCAAGAAAAGGTCATTCCTGAAAATCTACAAATGCTGATTCAGACCAAAGCCCAAAATTTTATTCTGCCCCTTTAAAGTGCAGTTGCACCGCTAATAAAACTCCAGAAGCAGCGGCTGTCAGTTTGCTGGTCGAGCTCTTTGCATCTGCACATTTCGCCACAAATCTTATGTACATACTTACATACAAATGAAAGCAAAAAAAAATAAAAATAAGTTAAATTCTCACACACAACACCGGTTGGCAAGCTGAGATTGTAAAGAAAAGAACATGCCTGTAGTTGTTCTCCTGTTTACAGCGGTTTTCTTTTCAAAGCGTTATCAAAAGAGATAATTGCCCCATTAGGGAACCAAAACAAAAATCAAAATCCACGATCCTCCACAGTGATGTCCTTCGCTTTGATACAGATCTATACACCATGTTTTACATCTATTTATAGCAGCTGATGCAAAAAACATCCACAGTCTCTCCATGCCCTTAGGGTCTGTCCCACACGGAAAACTCTCAGACCTCGCTTTAAAATGTAACGTAACAGAACAATTCATGTCAAGAAAGAAAGCCATTTTGGGAAGGCATTGGGAACAAAAGTGAAAGAGTGGAAAAGGGCCTGAGAAGTGGCCCAGTCCTCCTGTGTTGTCCGTGATGCTCTGCGGATCACTTAGGTGAGAGGTACTGAAGCGGCGTGAGGGGCGAGTTACTGGAGGAGGGTGACACTCCTTCCATCTTGGCGGGAGAGTCAGAGGAGGAGCCAACGCTACTGAGACTCCCATCCAGAAGATCTGGAGACAGACTGCTGGAGAGACACATGGAGAAAGCAGACAGTTAGAGACCGGTCCTTTTTCACAGCTGGAATCCATTCAAAACAAAAGTAAATGAGCTTACTGTTGTAAGTCTTTCCAAATAATTATGCCAGAATATAATCGGTAAAATTACTGCAAGTGACTTTAAAACCAATGGGAATGATCTCTATATTAAAGTAGAGGATAGCTGATACAAACTTCAATTTCACAGCAATATTTAACAAAGTAATATGCTATTACACACAATAACTAAATTACAAACAAGTTAATAATGTTTCAGGTTTTCTAATGCAGTTTTTTTTTCCACTTAAGTAATTAATAAAATAATGAAACCATTAGAGAATTCCTTGCCATTTAATAATAATAATAATAATAATAATAATAATAATAATGACAGACATTAATGCTGCCTCAAAACTGGAAGTTTCTAAATATCCACATTCAATACTATAAGGAAACACTGCCATAAAATAACGCTTTTTTTGAGCAGACAAAATATTTTCTTAACAACTGAAACTCTTATTATTAGTATTATACTATTATTATTACAGAAATGTTACCATTCTAAAGGGGACATCATGACAATCTGACTTTTTCCATGTTTAAGTGCTATAATCGGGCCCCCGGTGCATGTTTTAGGGAAAAAGATAAATAAATATTTGGCAAGCCTTTCTCTACAAGTTTGTGAAAAACACTCAGATTTTGCTGCCCCAGTGACGTTTTAAGGGGATCTCATATTACCACCGCTTAATCTGCAAGTTTCCATTCACAGCACCGCCATCCGTTTTTACAAGTTCTAACGCTATGGTTAAAGTTTGAACACAAAATGCTAACGCTTATGTCTTTGGCTGTGTAGACGAGCACAGAACACTATTTAGAGTCCCAGCCTCAGAGACTAGACAGCAGTAGGTTTATTAACGTATTTACTGTGTATTGCTGCTGCCACACATCTTAATTTCATTCCCAGTTGTTTACCTCTACAAACATAATCGACTGCTTTTGTAATCATGCGTTTAACAAACTTGTGTGTATCTGACAGTTTAAGTGCAGTAAGACATGAAAGAAAACTTAGTTTAGTACTCACATGCTGTGTGACAGCTGCTTTCTGTGTGTGTGCTTCAGAAAACCGTATACAAGTTCAAACTAACATGTTTTTATCATGCGATAAACATGATAATTAAAACCAAACATGTTTTTTGGCAGAGTATTGGAGGTACAAGCTGTAAAGGCACAGTCCTATTCTGGAAAAGGGAGCAGCAGGTCTCATTTGACCGTTGTTTTGTATTGTAAATGAACAAGAGTGCTGCGCTTAACTCTGAAGTAGGCAATGCACTGGACAACATACTCTTTAAACCACACACACCGCAGGTGGTGTCTCAACTCGCTGTCAGAGAGAAGGGAATATGAAAGTGTGCAGCTTGCATCGATACTGGAAAAAATTAGCAATGATGGCATCACATATTCAGATGAACAGATAGATAGATAGATAGATAGATAGATAGATAGATAGATAGATAGATATACACATACACACACCATTGTTGTTTTTGGACAACACTAGTTGACAAAGATGGATGGAGAGTTTATAACTCAAAAATGGCCAAGTCCTCATTCACTTCACATATAATGTACACAAAATATAATTAAGTCCACTGTGAAAACTCACCAGGTGTTAAGTTCAGGCAAGTGTGAGACCTCTGCGGACAGCATGTTGGTGGTTCCCTGAAAGAGTCTCTTGGGCTGGCTTTCGGTCTCCATTTCACCTGAGGATCCACCAAAAGATTTGACTTTAAGGCATCACAGTTGCAACAGCATTACAAAAAGTGTCATGTCTGTGTGTGTGCCCTTACATTTGCGTTTGAGAGGGCCCAGAATACCAGGCCTGATGCAGTTGATCGGGCTCTGACTCCTCCTGCTGGGCAAACATTTGATGATGAGGGTGACACCAGCTACTCAAACTTTATTATCCTACACTATAGTAACCTATACTATTATACTAATGCCAGCAGAAAACCTTCCTACTGTGGCAGGATGCCTGAACAGAACTCACCTGAAGCGGCGTGTCGGGCTGGGAACAGGGCTGGGCGTCAATCCGTTACTGGTCACCAGGATTTGAAGAGATGGAGAGAAACACTGCTGCTCATTGGAGAGAGAGAGAGAGAGAGAGAGAGAGAGAGAGAGAGAGAGAGAATTCAGTTGATGCATTCAACCTTAAATAGCATCAACAGCAGATCAAATTTAGATACCTTCTTTCCGATCCCTCTGGTGGGCGAAGGAGCAGGAGACACAGGCACAAAATCAATCCGCTTCGGAGATGACGATGAAGATTTCTCAAGATCATTATCACTCTAGAATCAAAGCACAACCATAGAAATCGCTTACCCAATAAGGCAGTATTATCTAATTAACCGCTTGATTATCAATGCATTGTTGGAGTATTATACTACCAATCCAGTCTGTTCTTGAGAGACTGGTGGCCCTGTTGACTCCATGAGATTTTTTCTAGCATGCTTCCATTTTCTCTTCCACAATCCCATCAATAGGGGAAAGAGGAAGTGTAGCAACAGAGCTGGCGCATGCATCATTATATTATCTGACTGAGAACATTGTCTCAGTTGTTACAATAGTGATGATTCAGGTTAAAAACTAAACTATTTTACTATATTATTAATATACACACACCATTTAGTAGTTTGGGTCACTAAGTTTATTATTTTTATTCGGCATGGGCAATAATTTTATCAAAAATGATAGTAGTAAAGACATTTAAAATATTCCTTAAAAGAACGCAAAATTATCCTTGAAAAAAATGATAAAGCAGAACATTATAATGATTTATTAAGGATCATGTCACACTGATACTTTAAGTAATGACTGCTGGAAATTCAGCTTTGCCATCATAGGAATTACATTTCAAAATTTTTCGAATGGAAAACTTAATTTTTTTATTAAATAAATACAGATTTGGACTTGCTAACTTTTAAAAACAAAAATCTGAAATGACCTCAAACCTTTAAATGGCTGTGTATTTTATTGAGAGAGGTTTTTATTTTAAACTACACACTTACCAGACTAAGACTCTCCTCCCAAGACTGGCTCATCTGCATGGCTGCCTGCACTTCTCTAGATTGATGACATTATAAGGGAAAAAAAATAATAATAAAGCACTCTACCTGTCAATTATTATGAACACTGCAAGCAGACAAAACCTGCTGTCAGCAACTGATAAATGAGAAACCAGTGCACTGGAGGTTCAGCAGCTGTGAGCTCTTACCGTTCATGAGCAGTTTCACGGTTCATCACGTCAACACCCTCTTCCTAAAACGAACAAGCAAATAAAGAATCCCTTTATGAGCAAACACACCAACACCAAGTTAACTTATTGTACATATCTATAATGCCATGTTGGAGTGTGGTACTACCAACCAGTCAAAGTCTGAAAGACTGGTGGTTTGCAATTACTCCAAAATGTAATTTTAGCATGTACTTTTAAGCACACACTCTCATATGCACACATATATAGGAGTAGGGAGTCTGACATGCTATGAAAAGGCATTTTCACGGTACATTGATGCAAATTTTGTACCTGTTTGATCCTCTGCAGTCTTGTGCTAGGAACACGTACTGGTGAAGATGGAACCTAAAGCATGAACATCCAAATAAGCAAGATGCATACCATTCCACACATTGAGAGCATATTCTGCTGCAACTTTACATACCACATTGGGTCGAACAACAGTAGTACTGTTTCTTCTGCTGCGAAGAACCTCTCTCTGGAACACCTGAGAAGCATCACTGGGGAAAGAGAAGAGCTTTTTAACAGCAGCATGTACAAAAAAACTACTCATTTAAACTTTAAATTCATGATAAAGCTGAGCAAGTAGTGACAGATCCTTCTTGCAACAGATCCAAGTGTGGGGGGAAATGTAAGCCAGGAATTTGGTTCCGAGATGAAATTCAGAGATGTTGGTGTTGCATTTTAAAATGCAGACAAAGGGTTGTATTTAAACATAAAATAACTGGAAAAGTCCTGCATGTGTTACCAAAGATAAGTCTGGTGTTTCAACCAAAGGTCTAGTTCTGACATTAACAAGGTCAAAACAGGTTTTAAAAGTGTAAACCTGTACAAAGTAAAGCATGCATTTGGAGTAAATATTGTATTCAACACCATTGCTGTACTAATGTGTGAGTTTTATACTACCAACCCAATCTGTTCTTGAGAGACTGGTGGCCCTGATAACTCAAAGCATGTTATTCTAGCATGGCTTCATATCTCTGCTCTCTATCACTGAGAGAGCAACCACAACAGTCATGCATGTTATTTCTCAACATTCAGTAAGTTACCCAGCTATACAGCATTTTAGATTTCAAAAATTGAGTAGGAACTTCATGCCCCAAAATTAAATGAAGCCCTGTTTGCAGACCTATACCCAAAGTTCACCAAAAAAAATGAAAAAGCGCTGAAAATGTGCTCGCCTTCTGGCCAACTACGGTGTAGATGGGTTTGTTTCTTCATCAGAACTAATTTGGAGAAATTTGCATCACTTGTTCACCAATGGATCCTCTGCAGTGAATGGGTACCATCATAATGAGAGCTCAAATGAATGGTTTTATGTTAAAAACCATCTTAATAATGGATTTATTAGGGAAAAAATACAGGTTTTTGCTATAGAAGTGCATTCGTTTTTTTTATAAGTTGTTTGAACTGTTCTGATACCACCCATTCACTGCAGAGGATCCATTGGTGTTTAAATAATATAAATAGAACGAACATTTCTTCAAATCTGTTTTGATGAACAAACTAATTTTCATCTTGGATAGCCTGAGAATTAATACACACTTTCAGCAAATGTTCTTTTTTGGGTTACATATTCCATTAAGCTGTATTTTTCAGATGGTAAACCAGCTACAGTGTTCCAAAAACCAGCTTTACCAGTTTAAACTGGTTTAGCTAGTTTGAACCAATTTGAAACCAGTCAGCTACCAGCTTAAGCTGGATCTTTCAGCATGGTGAAGTAGGCAGCTCACCCTGTTGAAGGACACCTTCAGATATACATAAATATACATTTACTGGTCTATACATCACAAGACGTGTAATCAGTCGTCACCTCAGGCCGTTTATCATGGGCTCGCTGTTAGATCTTCTCAGGAGCCCATCGAGAGACGAAGGGATGTCCAGATCCAGCTCCATCTTCTCTTGAGACGCGATTCCTTGATTGTTCATCTTTATTGTCCTTGTTACATATGCCGCAAAAAAGCACGCAGGTTGCAAAGCTACATCGTTGAAAGGCACAAAGCAGATTAATGTCACAGCTCACTATGTGCTCATTTTACAGAAGATATTGAGAAAGGTGTGGGCTTCTGTCGTTGCTGTTAAGGGTCAATGCAGGTCTCGATCAATGCCTGAGGAAGTGATCCGTGGGTTTCTGCAAATCAACATTCTGCTTGCTTGACCTGCACCGCGTTTCTTTCTAGAAAGCTCTCCACGTTCTGGTCCAAACGTGTAGATCCAGCAAATGGTTAGCTGCGAGCTAATATGTGAAAGGGGTTTGGCCCATGCACACCATTCCAATGCTGTTAGCTTAGCTTGATGGCGCACAGCACCTAAAACTGAGCAGCTCCGGTCAGATAACGAACTATAATTCTAGGCGTGCATGTGGAAAGGATGCATAAAAGGCAACAATTCAAAGCAGGAAAGCATGAAGGTTTAACCGTTAAAACGCGAGCGCAATGATAACAAGAGCTGAAGGCATAACAATGTTCAGCTGGCCATCATCATGTTGCTAACTAGCTTGCTGTTCAGGATGGGCTGCTGGGCAAACGCATGTAAATCACAAGACAAGCGCGCGGCTCCTCTCCGACATCGTCTGTTTGCCAGTTTGATGTATCAGTATCTAGTTGGATGAGTATGTAACTTAATTGCGTCAATCAAAGGTTAGATTCTGTTTATCTATTTTCTGAACGCCGCAGCGTACCCACAGCTCAGCTAAGAGTCCCGCCCCTTCTGTGCCTTCCTTAATGACTGACAGCATTGTGAACCAATCAGAAACTAGACGGCGGCCGGCGTTCCTTTTTGAATGGTAACCGTTTGGGGATATAGCCAATGGAATCACACTTCCTGGAGTTTCTTAGGCACGTCTCACTGTGCCCCTGCGCACGCTGTTCAACGCATGCGCATTCTCTCTGCTGCTTTAAAATAAGTCAAACTTTAAACCCCGTTTAAAATTGGAAGACGCTTTAAAACTTGTGAAATACGTACACCACAGCTAGCATTATGCATATGCAGCATATGCAACATTTGGAATATTAGACATGAAAAATTCTATAATAAATAGGACATGTATGGCAATGTTTACAATTTCTCCACTACTTTCAAATTGTCCACCGAATCCTGTTGACTAATGACGAGAATGCACAAAAAAGTATTTGATTTATTTAAAATATAATAAATAGCAAAACTGTCCATACTTGCCTTAGTATGTTTCACACCAAGTGTGTCATATCCCCTTTTGATTTTGGTGTTTTGTTTGTCTACCACCAAAATAATTTGATAAAATAAAACATTTCTCACAGATTTGAAGCATCAGAGAACAAAAATATATTTAGACTTTTTTGAATTCAGTACTGGTCAAACAAGAATTTAAAGTTTTAGTGAACATTTGACCCACAAACAAACTATTTTAATTGATAACATATAACAAAAAAATATAAATAAAACAAAAACATCTCTTCATAGGCTAAGCATAAGAACACAGGCCATCACGTTTTACTTATAATTACTACATGCCAATCTTAACACATCCTACAATATTACACATCACTGTGTTATGACACTCTCCACCCAGAACCCAATTCTGTATAAAATGGTTTTGCACAGAACAAACCAGCAATGAGCAACACCAGAGTCACATGTTTCTTTACAGCTCACTGCAAGCAGACAATGTTTCTTTTCTCTTCTTCTAATGAGAGACACAAGGCGACTGCAAGGTCATTACGCAGGTCAGATGCTGCTAACACGGACTGACTTTAGACAGAAAATCACCTCTATTAAAATAATAATAACAATAACCACAAAACTACTACACAGTGAGAGTTGTTCGTTTAAATATTTAGAGTGTGAAGAGCTTAAAAAACATAAATTAGACCACAATGCTTGCATTGAGCTTAAAAAATATTTACATTTAGTCATTTAGCAGATGCCTTTATCCAAAGTGACTTACAGATGATGCAGCAAATGAAACAGCAATAATATAATATGTATGCAAACATTTATGTGGTTGAATTATAAGGCCATTATGGGTTTTATTCAAATATACCCCATTCAAATCAGAAACTCTGTTGAGATCAAGTTGGCTGGTTCAAAAGGCATGACAACATCCTGAGGGGATACAGTGTGTCTAACGTGCCACGACACTGCAGTTGCACTCCTCCTCCGTTACTCTACGGGGGATGTTGTACAGCTCGCGCTCCCACAAAGCTTTGCAGGAGACCATACAATGAAATTTGGTGCGTTTTTTTTTTTTTTCATTTCGGCGCCATTTTCGATTGGACCCGAGGTAAGTTTGGATTTTTGGGGGAATTATTTTTTCAGGATTTTTCCCTCCGTATTCTCACGCTGTCATGTTGTGTGTTGTTCATTAATTTCTGAAGCGTCTGAGCTTCCGAGAGAAACGGAGGTGTTTAAAGCGCTTCTCGGCGTGGAGTCTATGAGGTGTGTGCACAAATCACACTTCATATGAGTCTTTGTTTGAAAACGGAGCCGTATTTGAGCGCGGAGAGAAAAGTACCACACTTCACTGTAACTTGATCGAAACGCTCAAGACGCTTCATTCTGACGCGTGTCAATCAAAAGTTCGCGTTATAAATCGGTCGTTTTTATTCAGCTCGCATTTCTCAATATATCTTCTCAACCAACATCCTCTTTTATTATTAGTACGAAGTTGTCTATTTAGGGAACCTGTATAATCGCAACTGAGGAAACACCCCACGGACTGTAGATATACACTGCTTTCGAAAGAAGATATGTATTTTGTAGTTTTTAGTTTTTGATTCCGCACACTTGAACTTGTGGCTATTTCTGTTGTTATAAACAGTTGTAAAAATGCTGAGTAGGCAGCAGTTAACTACACCCTGTAATGTGGCATCCAGCTGAATGTGCGCCTCTGGAGTTTTTCTTACCATCTCAGCATATGGCCTGTGCATAATATTTAATAAACAATTTCTATAATAATCTTTGCATGTTATATTATTAGTATGACTCGCCTTAAATACGCTGATATTTCAGTTTAACAAAAGTGTAAGTGTATTATTCAGCTTGTTTTTTCAGTGTAGCCAGCAAATTAAATGAAGTCAAGTTTTCTATAAATTCCATACTTTTTTTGTAATTGCATATTTTTATATTACTGTAATTTTTTTAATCTACATATTTTTATTTATTTATTTAAGAACAAGTGAAACGTTCTGCACACCAGACCTTGACATGATGTATTGAGGATATGTCTGGTCATGTCTGCCTGGCTCTTATTTTTTGTACTTCATTAGTTGCTAACCAACAACTGAGGTGCAAACAACAAACCAGCGTTTGAAATAATAAATTCCCATTATTAACGTGCACATTGATTTTTATTTATACAAAATGAACAGAAACTCTATAAAGTATTTTATTAACTAGTTTAAATTCATTTGCAGGTTGTATTTTCATATTTATTGTTTTATATACATCTGACGTAATGATCTAATGCAAAGGATACTGTTTTATATATATATATATATATATTTATATTCAGGCCTATATTACCACCCTGCTATTCCCCTCAGAACCTTCAGGGGGCGCGCGTCTTCTTAATAAAACATGATAACACAAAGAAATATTTACATAATTATATAAAATAGGTGCGTTGTGATAGCTGGTATTTACATTTTTTAATTCTAAAATAAATCTAGTTGTATTATCATGCAAGAACGCTTTAAAAAAATAAAATGGTCATATCACAAGCCACTGAGAGAAAGAGACTGCACATGTCAGATGCTCTGTGACAACACTAGCAGCTCGTCATGCTTTTTTAGTGATGGATATCCTGCTAGAGTTGGTTTCTCTCTGTTCCACCAGCAACATTTGAGTAAGCCAGCGGAAGAAACCAGCAGATCTGAAGGGAATGTACTATAGCAGCACATAAATACTGGAGGTGAATGTGGTGTTATCCAGTATTGCTGTTCTGCTGTAGTAAGACCTGTCAGCACTTACAGACTCCAAAGAGCCACACCAGATCCTTGGCCGAGAGCTGACTGTGCCCCTGCATGTATGTGGTGGAAAAACACTACCTGTCTGTACTCTAGATAAACAATGCTGTCAAATAAAATCAACAGTGAGCTAAATGATCTGATTTCATTACGCGTACCTGATGTTATTTCTGAAAATACTGTAAAAGCAAGAACAATATTACGTTTATTCTGATATTTATTCCTAAAACACACTTCTTGATAATGTGACCTGTTCAACGATGTCAGTCATGACTTTGAAAAGAGAAGTTAGGAGAACACGTAAAACTCTTTGAATAATTTAATCCCATTTAAGATTGACAGGTGACTGAACAATGGTGATATTTTGATAAGTTTTTCATTCATTTTCATATTCACCGTATTTATATGGTAGCATTCAATTACCATACAAGGCACCATACGATTTTTTCCCCCCAATTCATTTCACTCTCATTAATATAATTATAGTAACCAAAACTACAGCAAGTGGACACAATTAAATATCTTGACTGGAGAATTAAACAAATACAAATTTGTTTAAAATCAATAATAAAAACAAGGAGGTGCTAATTGACTTTAAAATGTCAATACATTTGAAATGAGTACATTCAGGTGAAAAAGCATTCAACATATTTTATATAATCATTATGCTCACTGATTTTAATCAGGGTTTAAATTACAGTTGCAAATAGTCTTTGGGAAACATGAATGCTCTTCTTTTGCTACCAAGTGAGCAGGTCAAATTCACATATTGATGTTCACTATTGAATAGCAAAGCAAGATGACCTAAAATCAATATTTTGTTTAATCTATCTTAAAACACGAAGAAAAAAAAAGGTTAAAATAAATTAAAGGGAATCTGGCTCTTAAAGGTTGTTTAAAACACCCACTGTAATGAAGAGCAGCAGTCTAAGTAACACAAAGATCTCTGTTCTAAGAGACTGAACTGCAAAGTGTTTGTGGTTACTAATGTGTGTGTGTGTGTGTGTGTGTGGAGGCATAAGCTAATATAAATGTAAGGTGCATTGATTAACGGCACACAAGTCACCAGAGACCCTGAGTGGTGAGCTGTGCAACCAAAAAAAATACAAAATGGATATCAAATAAAAAAACATCTAATAAAAACAAATGATACACAGCTAGAGGGGGAAGTTCAGGGCTTCTCATGCTTTGTACTTCTCCTTTCCTGTTTCACTGATGATACAGATGTGCTGCAAGTCAAAGTGAAAGAAGCTGTTAGCAGAAATTGCAGCACAATCAAACAAACTTTGTTTTTAAATTACAAAAATATTCTAAATGATTAAAATGTTGCTACTTACATTTAAATCCCGAAAGTACTCATTGTAGTCAAGTGCATATCCAACCACAAATTTGTCAGGAACCTCAAATCCTACAACTACAGGAAAAATGGAAGTTCCATATCATTGCAATTTAAAATAAGTTTTTTTCTTTTTGATTATATATATATATATATATATATATATATATATATATATATATATATATATATATATATATATATATATAGTAATTATAGTTGAATTTTCGTCAGTCATTACCCTATTTTTCAGTGTCACACGATTCTTCAGAAATCATTCTAATATGCTGATTTGTTGCTCAAGAAACATTTCTTCTTATTATTAATACTGAAAAAGTTCTTCTGCTCATTATTTTTGGGCTATCTGTAAATTACTTTCCTTCAGTGCAGAAAAGTGTTAGTCTGCTCCCTTGTGGTCAGCACACAGCATTGCACGATAGTAGCCTAGCCCTAGACCAGGGGTGGGAAACGTTGATCCTGGAGGGCCTGTGTCCCTGCTGAGTTTAGCTTCAACCCTGAAAAAAAAACCTACCTGTATACTGAAGACCTTGATAAGCTTGTTCAGGTGCGTTTGATTAGGGTTGAAGCTACAGGCCCTCCAGGATCAACGTTCCCCACCCCTGCCCTAGACTGATCAATAGAAGTGTACAAAATAATTGAGGCTGCTTTTGAGGCTGTTTGTGCAACCCCTGAGAAATCATCAGCATGCATCCATTTATAAACATGGTTTGTGACAAATGAACTGAATCTTAACTATATCAAAGTTGCATGCCAAAAAAGTCTGGAAAGTGTTTTCAGTAATCCACTCACAGTCTGGTCTGTAGCCAACACTTCTTGGTGTCCTCTTCACCAGCAAACTGCAAAGAAAACAAATGACAGGAATGTGTTAACCATACAGTTTATAAATCCAAAAAAATAGGTAGAGGAGTGTCTGTCATTTGTTGCACTAGTGATCAATAAGAGACAAAGGAGATCCAGTTCAGAGTTTAGCAATATTTACATACAGCTTACAAAGACTGACGCAATACCTACAAGATAAGAACAATCTGAGTCACAGTGGTTACCTCCATTCATTATATTCATCTTTTATTCATTATATTCATCTGTACCTGGCCACTTTGACCATTTTTGGATTATATTGCTTGAGAAGTTCTAGCAGGGTCTTCATTGTCTTTCCAGTATCAATGATGTCCTAATAAACAGAGGAAAGGTTACATAAACACATTTACTATTTGCTGAATAATATGAGCTGTATTAAACATAAATGTAAAAATATATTTGCAAATACCTCAACAATCAAGACGTTCTTTGGTGTAGAAAGAAAAAAAATGGCAAGAGAAAAAGATAAACAGTTTTAACACATTTTGATATATTTAAGAGAACAAGTCATTTTTACTCTATGCCTAGGACATGTATTTGTTTATTTCTTGATCATACACTACTGTTCAAAAGTTTGAAGTTGATAAAAATGTCCAATCTTTAAAAAAAAAAAGAAAAGTATCTTATGTTCAGCAACATTGCATTCATTTGATCACAACACAGTAAAATTAATACTATTGTGAAATGTTTTTTCCAATTTGATGGTTTTCTGTTTTAATATATTTAAAAATGTAAATTATTCCTGTGATGCAAAGTTGAATTATCAGCATCATTACATCACATGATCCTTCAGAAATCATTCTAATATGCTGATTTGCTGCTCAACAGTTAAATAACTTTTATTTATTTTTTATGGAAATCATGATGCATTTTTTCAAAATGGATGAAAATTCAAAAGTACCACATTTATTTGAAATAAAATCTTTTATTTCATTCTAAATGTCAATGTCACTTTTGGTCAATTTCCTACATTTTCCGCCAAATTCATAAATATATTTTTCATAGAAATTAATTTATAGAGACGTAACAGTGTCAGATAATTTTTTTTATTCTTACATATTGAGAGCATCTCACAGATAGTCACTGAATGTGATTTTAGACATTTGCATAAAAGATGAACAGTGATATAGTGGGCATTGTTTTTGTTCACATAAACATGCTTACCTTTCCTGTGAGTGTGGACAGATCGTCTCCGCCAATCACTTTGATGTCACCTGTAGACTGGTCATTCTGCAGAGATTCAGACATTTATGTGTCCTAGTTACTGAAGTAACATCAACACTTAACTTTAAAATGAGTTTGTATCACAAAGCCTCAATTTTCATTCATGTTGTCATAGTAATTAAATATACATACTGACAATAAACAGAAGGGAGTAAGTAAAACAGACATACATTAAATAGGATGAAAGTTTAATAGCCGTACTTGGTAACTCTTAAGGCGGATGAAGTCCACTGTCATGGGAATGGAGCGATCGCTGTTGCGATTAAGGGCTTTAATGTAATCTAGCAGGTCAGCAAAAAACTTGTAGCCCCCTTTGAGCACACACAGAGCCACGATATGATGCCCGCCCATGTCCTTCATGATATCTCTGGCCAGACGTTCAGTTCTGTAGGAGTCAGGAGAAGCCAATACTAAGTGTCAACAATCTTCAGGTTGCCTGTTATTTGTAATTAAAGGGTCCATTAGGCAAGACCTCTTGGCTAAGAAAATTTGATTATGTGATGCATACCGGTCCATGATGAGTCCATGTGGAATATACACCCGCTCCAGGCCCGCCACATAATGTTTCGGTATACAGAAGAGGTCCAGGTCATAACCTTGCTCCTCATCGCTGATCTAAATACACAAATGACATCATATCACATCCGAAAGGGCAAAGAACAGAGAGCAGTCTGTTTGACAGATAACGTTTATTTAGCCCACAGAAGGACAAACCTGAAATAGGGCAGTAGGGGAAAGGTGATCTTTACTTCAACCTTATATCCTATTGCCTAAGCAGCTCTCAGATCCACTGGTGAGTTAATGTGACGGCATTTGTCTCTAACATGTGCAACAGTGTTCTCGGCAGAAATATCCTTTAACCAAAACTAATTATTAAAAAGTGCAGAGATTATCTATCTGACAGTTTCTGAACCAGATAACCTAGAAGTTTATAGACTAATTCGTGCCATCAAACGATTTATCACATCCAAAATATAAATATATATATATTTTTAAAATTAAGGTTAAATAAGGTTAAAATTGTTTTACATAATATGTGTATATGGTGTATATTTATTATGTATATATAAATATGCATGCATATATTCATGAAAAATATATTGTTTATATGTTAAATATATTGATCTAAAATATATGCATGTAAATACATGTACATTTTTCAAAAATATTTACTGTATGAGTGTATTTATATATGCATAATAAATATACACAGTACACTATACATACATGTGTTATGTAAACAAAAACTTATTTTGGATGCGATTAATCATTTGACAGCACTAAGACTAATGTAAGTAAGAATACAAGTATAAATACTGTTGCAAGGATGTGAACAAGGATAAACAAGGGTGAAGATAATTTTCGCACCATTTCATCAGTGTGAATGTTAAGGTAGGTGAAGCGTCTTCCCTTGGGAAGAATAAGTGTGCTTAATTGTACTGAATGTGCATAAATCTGTACTGGCCGAAAATATAATAATGAAAAAGCCACTTAAAGTAATACACTCTCATATCAATCACAAAAGAAGATATTTTTAAGAATGCTGGAAACCAAACGGTTGACGGCAGCCATAGAATTGTTCCATACTATGGGACTCAATGGCTACCAGCAACTATTGGTGTGTGTGTGTGTGTGTGTCATATGTTTAACAGAAAAAGTAACTCATTAAATTTTGGAACAAATTATGACAAAATTTCCATTTCTGGGTGAACTATCCCAGAAAAGTTACTATGTTTCTAGATTCCCATTTCATTCGACTAGACAAGCTCATACATCTAAACTCCTTACCACTGCTGTTCAGGCATTTGTTTATGTAAAAGACAACAGCATAAAAAGAGAGCCTTGTGTTCAGAAACACACCGAAGTCCACTTTAAATTCTACTATGATCATGTGTATGTTTTAAATCAGTGATTTCTCAGCCTTTTGACTCCAAGGCCTCCTCTTGTTTGAAGGACCTCTTCTAGGGCCGAAATGTACCTCTGGTACTTTTGCTTTGTCTGTTTTATGTTATATGTGTGCATGTTTTTAACCATTTGAATTAACACTGTTAATATTAGTAAATGTAATCATTTTAAGACCTGGCCTTGAATTGAGAGGAACTGTTCTAAATGAAGAATGTAATATATTGTCTACAGTCTAATTAATTAAAGAGTATAACTTGTACCATCGGTGAAGCTGTGAAGAACCTTGACTGGAAATCTTTCAAAACAACAGATGGTAATTTAAAATGTGCTATATGCATATATTTAAAAAGGACACATCTAACTGTTCCTCACAGTGGAAGTCAAGTAAAAGCAGATAAAATCCAGATAAACCGAAGTAGGTTAGCTTGTTCTTTGTTCTTCCCATAAGTGTTATCACACTGTCCTTGAAGGCGTTTCAGACAAATAACGTGCAGCTGTCAGGAGAGGTGCGCCTGGGAGCTTCCCCCCTCTGCTTACTGCTGGTGACGGTATCTTGAGATTCAAACCCCAAAGCACCATCCACATCAATAACACATGGCTCTGATAAGACATGCATTTTAAATCCTAGTATGCAATGGGTGCATGCCAAAGTTTAGTTTCTGATATTGCTGCTAGAGCATGCATTGCTTAAGTCTGTGTGCTGTCAGGTCTAGTGAGCAGTGTTTCACACCAATAAAATTTCTGCTTTAGATTCACATACGTCATGTGTCTTTTCTCAGCTGTATCAGAATATGGAGCCTTTTTTTCCTGCATTAAAAAGGCAAATAAATTGGTGTTTATTATAGTACCTCTTGAGGTAACATAATTCCCAGAGTATGATTGAACATGCCTAAAGAACGATGCAAAATCACCATGAAAAGAATGAAACATGACTTGTGCACATTACATGCTTTCTGATGTCATCTAGTAGAGACTATATACGACGAACAGACCTAAACTTAAATTGCTTTCTGTTGGAAATCCTGAAATCCACCCTAGCTCACCTTGTCGTTCATCATAGTATGTGACAAAAGCAATGTCCTTAACATAAACGAACGGCATGCTGGAATTGGATCTTTTCAGTAAATCTTTGCTTCAGTTTACAAAACTGATTTCCCAAAAGCATTGTAAGCATAATGGTAGAGATCACTGGTGCCAATGGTTTCTATTATCTTAGGACTTAGGCTTAAAGGAATAGTTCACCAAAAAATTGAAATTCTGTCTTTATTTACTCACCCATAAGATGATCAAAATCTGTATGAGTTTCTTATTGTACGAGTATTTTGAAGAATGTTGGGAACCAAACAGTTGGTTGTCCCCATTGAATTCCCATAAAAAATGATGGAAGTCAAAAGAAGAAACTCATACAGGTTTGAAACAAGTGGAGGCTGAGTAAATGATGACAGAATTATCCCTTTACAAAGTAAAAAAAAAAAAAAAAAAAAAAAAAAAAACAGTCCTGAATAATTCTTATGGCTCGTATGTTCAACTCAGGGACTCAATGATCTGTTTGCACCAGTTAACAGCTAACCAGGGGTACATATTTTCAGTGAATACTTAGAGTCGGTTGTGTTCCTCAAGTTGGTACTGTGTGGTTTCAGAAGACACCGAACACGAGTATTTATTTGCAACTTTTAGGTGATTCTGTAGCCTTCTGAGGCTTGAAATCTTCACTCACCATTCATTGTCCCATGGAAAATGCTGACCAGGACATGCTTAAAAACTGAGCTTTTTGAGATTTGCTGAAAAAATGGAAAGGAATACTGGATCATAACAACACGAGGCTGAGGTCAGAACTGATAGATATAATTTTTTCTTTCTTTCTGTGAACTGTCCCTTTAAGAGTGCAACGAACCTGTTATTCATTAATAAATCCAATCATGTATTACAAAGCCCTGGATGGGTCTGTCTAAAATTATACCCTCAAGAGAATATCTTAATTTAGGGCGAAGGAAGATGATTGACTCCCCTGAGTCTCTGAACAAAGCTGTGAGTCATTTCATCAACTCTTTACAGCATCCTGCCCACAAAGCCCGTTACATTTATTATCACTTTATAACAAACGGAAACGAACAGCGCTTTTTGACCTTAACCAAAGAAATGATTCTGCCTGAACTTAATCGTCCAATTTCACAGATTCAACAGTGCATCTGATAAATCATAACAAAATAAAGCAGAATATGTGCAGCTTTTCTCTCGCGAAAATTTGTGGCAGATTTTCTACTGGTCTTGTGCAGAGATGGATGATCAGCATCACATGTGCCATGCGTGACACGCGTGCTTTCTCTCCAGGCCCCCACACTTCACG
The DNA here is from genome assembly GCF_003368295.1 of Carassius auratus. Taxonomy (NCBI): domain Eukaryota; kingdom Metazoa; phylum Chordata; class Actinopteri; order Cypriniformes; family Cyprinidae; genus Carassius; species Carassius auratus. Next base: position 20,615,604 of record NC_039256.1, read on the forward strand.
CTAATATTTGTAAAATGCCAAATGCACTTCTGCATACAAACGGACCATTTCTAGGGATAAAAGGCCTAACTTACAGCAACAATTTAGCTTTTTGTTAAAACACAGTTCCTAATTATTCGTTTGAGTACAGTGACTAAGTAATCAAGTGTCCGCTCCGGTGTAAATGATTGAAATGTGTACAGTTACACCTACCACGATACAGGGGCTGGCAGACGCCATGTCCGTCCCGACTCAGCTGCTGCAAACGTCCTTGATTCGGATGAGAAAGGCCGGGCGTAGTTGTACTCCTTTCTATTCTCAATTTCACCTTTAAAGGACTGAGCGAGCCCAATCTTGTAATCTTCCGCACATTACAATGTGGGTGTTTGGCGTTTTAGCATTAGAGAACTGGAGCCCGTCGACCAATCAGTGTTCAGCAGTGACAACGCACGCGAATCACGTTCTAATTTTAAAGTGATAGAGCTAACAAATTACTGTCCGTTAATATTAGTAAGGCATAGTACATTTATAAAATAATACATTCAAATAAATATTAACAGTTTTTTTGGTTCTCCAAAACAATCACTTCTTTAAATCTACACTTTAGCTTTTAACCAGAATGCAATAAACCCACTAGAATACGTAAAAATAAACTAAGAATTAAGATTTTTCACAAAAAGGTTACTACTGGCACATTTACATTTTAAACACTAACTGAAACATTTGTTAGCCTAAGTATTGGCTGGAAATTTCTGTGTTACTCATTAAATCTATCACTGGTTCTCATTGTTTTACAACCTAAATGGTAATTAAACTCACTAACACTTTTAGTGTCCTTTTTACACGTATGTACTGTAGTACATAATGCATAATTTCATGTGGCTTACCATAAATTAAACATTACAGTAAGTATATGTTAATTACTATTACTAATTATACTGTAACAAGGACACCTTAAAATCAAGTGTATTCTTCTTATTAATGGCAGGTCCCAATAAATGACAAATAACCCAAAAAACTTCTTAAGCTTTTTCCTCAAGTTTAACCACGTTTAAAACCATCTGTCTTCTAGGACTCTTATTTTGAAATACTGCTCCACCAAATGGACAACTGAAAACACAAAAGCACATAATGCATATGTGGAACATCTGCATACAGAGCAAAAAAAAAAAACAAATAAAAAACAAAGACAGACCACCATGAGACCATGTAAAGAAAAGTGCATGCTAGCCAATATTCTTTAATCCTGACCTGTACTATAAAGAAAACCACAGACATCCAATAGTACTCATGAGTATAATACAGTAATAAAATATAATACATGTTGCAAAGAGAAAAAAGAGGTAAAGGCAGTTTCATGAAGGAGAAGGCTTATTAAACCTCAAAGTCTGGAGATGCACTATAAACAGTCGGAGGGCAGTCTTTTCAGAGAGGGTCCAGGCAAAGAGCAGTTTGCCAAAGAGGAAACTGGAGGTGCAAGCACAAACAGATGGCACTTTTCCAGCTGTCCAATCATATGGTTTGAGTATTAATATACCATATGTTTAAATAAAACCTATCCATCTATATTATGGTTTACACTGCAGTAACAGATTGATAGTATTTGATAATGAACTTACATTCTCATTCACAATGTCCATGAAATACTGTCAGAGAGGAAAACTGAAATTGTCCGATATTGTGAGCTGGCCCCTAGTTTCTAATTGAGGATTATACAAAAATATTTATTTTATCCGGATCCTATCATGTCTTCCATTTTCATGCACCATCTGAAAAAAAGACAGTACTTTAATCTTCCTCATGTCCACTGATCAAAATATCACATTTGCTTGGTCTTGAATAATTTTCAAATTCTGTCATGACAGACTAAACAAATCACAGTGCAACAAGAACATCCAAATGAATCACTGTATCATGTACAATGACTAGTATTGACATGAGTTTCCGTTTCAAGGACGCATACTGTACGCAGAATCTCACCTAGTTGCCATTGAGCTGCGGTGGAGGATCTGCTCTGTTGTCAATCGCAGCTTTCTCTTTACTACGACTCTCTCTCTCCTCATCCTCTTCATCCCTTTCCTCATTTCCACTGTGATTCTTACAATAAAGCCTGGTGAGAACAACGTAATGATCATGTCATACTGTAAAACTAAAGCACAAGTGACAGCTGACCTGTTCAATGTATATATGAAAACATTTGGAAAAAACTGGCCAGACTAATCATCTGAATAAATAATGAAAACATACTTGTAAATTCCTCTAGCCATATTCTCTATGTATTTGGCCTTGTCTTGCAGGCCACAGTGATAATGGTAGGTCTTTACGCAGGCTTTTATCTCACAGCCAATGGTTGCTCCAAGCTGGGCACACAGTGTGCATTTCTGAAAATTAACAAAAATGATCAAAACACATTAGGTGACCATGAATTTATATACCCAAATCATTCTGAAAACAAAGAATAATATGCAAAAAATATATATATATATTTTGGTGTAAACCTATAGCAATATAGTTTAGAAAATCTATATTAAACTAATACAGAATTATATTAGTTGTATTTTATGGAGCTGGCACATGACATGCAGAAAAGAACAAAATAGTAAACTGTGCACATGATTTGCTAATTTGTTTCCTTGACTTTAAAGTAAATTGTGCAAACAAAATAATGTTCCACTTCATTTCTGTATTCTCATAAACCAGTTGCTGCTGTCACAGTATGTTATGGACAGAGACACTGGGTTCTATTTTGAGTTCAAAAGCCTTTGCATGGAATCTTTTTAAATGAGACACATCTATATCAGTTTATAAGAATGAGGTCAGGAAGTAGAAAGAAAATATATATTTTGTGCACATAATTTACTTAAAACAGGGGGCAAATTATTCACATTGTTTTCCATGCATGTCATTTGCGGGGCACCTTAATATTTATTTCAATTAAAATAAAATAAAAATTCACCATTCTTTTTCCTCTCTTGATTTCCTGGATAACTGTTTTAATGTCAAAATTCCCAAATTCGGCACGAGAGGTCGTGGTTAGCTGGACGGTACCCGAAGAAAAAAGCTGTGACAAAACAGAAATTGAATAGAATAGAAGTTTCAACGGATCAGACAGAATCAAATGTTTTCAAACTTAGTATATGAAAATAAAGTTAAAAAATAATAGACGTTTACAATGTTAAATATCTTGTATATTTGAGATATTTGTTTACGAGTATACAGTTTCAATGTGATTTATCAAAACAGTTCAATAGAGCACCCAAAAATGATAATTTGCTGAAAAGGTCAGCATCGTAGATGCAGATACATTTTTCTTAATTGGAATATATTTGGAAAAATTTTGCATTACATCACTTGCACACCCATGGAAGATCTGCAGTAAATTTGTGCCGTCAGAACAAGACAGGATATTAGTAACTGATAGACTGAAGTTGTGTGGATTATCGTGACGTTTGAATTTATTCTGTTGGCACTCCTCTATCCATTGGTGAGCGAGTGATGTAATGCTATATTTCCGATGAAGAAACAAACTCATCTTCATCTTGGATGAAAATTTCCATTTTAAGGTGAACCAATCCTTTAAGAAATAAAACTCTTTATTTGTTGTTTTTCAATATTGAAGAAGCCTTACCATGCATTTGTAGTGAGCAGCAACCTTCTTGGCATTGTCTGAGTGGAGCACACCGCGTGTTTCATTCTCTTCTTCACCAGCATGACAGAAGCCACAGCGAAGGCCTGAATCACTGGGGCTGCCTCTCAGAGGAGACCGGTCCCGCTGCAGCACACACAGACACACCGTAATTAGAATTAATCGATTTTCACCAACCACTGATACTCTGAAGCTTGTGTCAAATCACTTGTAATCCCTCATTTGGATTAAATATGGGTTATATCAGAAAAAAGTAGATAAAGTGGCCTACATGCGAGGAGCTCTCCGTGTCATCATTGCCTTGCGATGAGGTGGATCGAGTGTCATCTGACTGTCCACGTGACACACCTCTGATTCTGCTTTTCTCGAAACGCCCCCTGCCCCTGCTCCTCGGTGGAGATGAATCCGAGTCATTGGCCGCAACTCCCTGTTCATCTGGGAATAAGAGCAAATCATTAATCAACGCAATGATTCACAAGCAGGTATCTAACATCCAAGTAGAGAAAGAGAGACAGTTAGTTACCATCACTGCCATCTTGAGAGGAATCTCTGTGTTTGCGACAGTAAACCCTAATTTGCAAAAATAGAGTAATATAGTTATAAAACAGACACAGTTATGTAGTAAGTGGAATTCTCAGATTGCTTACAGGTAGATGCCTTGGGAGGGATTCTCCTTTGTCTGGGCCTTGTCCCATAGAGCGCAGTAGTAGTGGTACGTCCGCCTACACGTCTTTACATCACAGCCGATGGTCGCCCCGGGCCGGTGACAGGAAGTGCACATCTGAACAGGAAATCAGCACATGAGATAAAAAAAGCTGTATGTTCATTCTCTATTTTCAGCCAAAATGAATAGCTGAATTGTATGAGAACTGCTGGTCTGGAGGCTTACTAATTTATTTCCTCTTCTTATCTCCTTCTTTACGTCTTCAACAGAAAAGCCTCCAATGTTTTCACTGTCTGAATGAGATGTGACCAAGGCTGATGAAAAAAGCTGAGTAAAACAATCAAATGTTAGATATGCTGTCAAATACATACTTTGTATACTTATTTTTATATATAATATACCAATATTTTAATACACCTCTTCTCATACACTATTCATATCTGCCAAGATTATTTAGGTAAAACTAGGAAAAATTAAGTATGTATGAATTAGAGCTTTATTCACACATTTCAACACTTATAAAAGAAGGCAAACTAATGGCCAGTTGGTGTACCATGCACTTGTGATGGGCTGCCACCCTGTGGTTCTCAGACACCAGTAATTGTCCACACTCCTTGTCCCGGTTGGTTCTACACAAGGCACATTTTCGAAGACGTGCTGAAGCTCCTTTTCTCTGTCCTGACATGACCAGTTTTCACACACTTGACCTCTCCTCTCTATTCAAGACAAAAGAACATTGTAAAGTCGTGACATTTGCCAAGCATGTTAACTGAACTGCAGTGCACTTGAAGGAAGACCGAAGACTATTTTTGTGGCTCAGACCAGTGAAAAAACAAGCTTCTAAGCTTTGTGTGAGCGTACAGAGCAACAGATGGCTAAAATGCACGTTAGTGTTTTAAAAGATTTTCAAAGACTCTTACATCTGTCACTGAATCACTCTAGTCTATATTGAAGAAATATATATTAGACAGATGGCTGCGGTTAATTTGCTTATGCAATTCTGTTCCACTGAGGTATTTGTTTAGTTTAAAATTTCCCCCAAAAAGCAAATATGTGACCAGCATGACATATACTTCCAGATGTCTGTATGTTTTTTTCCAATGCATCGATTAAAAACCCTGACAATGCATATGCATCGATTTTGAAACATGGATTTTTGAATTGTGGATTCCGGAGAGTTATTGATTTAAAACACTAAGAATCGAAGCAATTTTTATAACGATTCAATGCTTTCAAAATATACAGCCTACACATTAAGTTACTACAAGCACAAATTAATAGAAACATTGAACAGTGTTCGTGCCTCGCATCTCTCCTTCACTCACGTCACTATTTACCATCTGTGACTGTGACAGGATTGCACTCGCGCTCATCATCGTTCGTCTCACTGACACATTTCTTTAGCAGTTGATGTGTGATCTCTGCTTAGGATTCATGGCCAGTAATGCTAAAGTTAAGTAGTTTTACTTTTCTGTAGCTTTTCAGTGGCTCTCAGCATTTCACCGATTACATTAAGCAGTAGAAGGCGCCGCAGTTATTGTAAGAATGGAGCAAAAACATTAAGTGTCTAAAACATACGAACAGTTCCATTGAATGATAAATGTGTTTTAACAATGTCGTTGAAGTGAATGTACCAAGGAAACTATATTTTTTATCTGATAATAAACTATATATTTTATCTGATAATAAGATGCAAACAGACATTGGGTGCATTTTCTTTTATAAAAATGAGAAAGAAGTTTTCACACTAAAAGAGAAGAGTGATCTCACACTCAGACGTTCTCAGGGTATATTGGCTAAATCAGCTAATCTGAATAAAAAGCAGAATGAACTGAAACGTTAAGACAATAAAACCAATAAATAAATAGCCTAAAATTTATGAACGATGCTATGGTAATTGAAATATTATTTATTACAGTACAGAAACTGTAAAGTATATATATATATATATATATATATATATATATATATATATATATATATATATATATATATATATATATATATATATTCCTTGTAAGTAATAATAATACATATATAAAATGATTGTAGTTGACAATTTCACTTCAGAAATTGTCATAGCATCATTAAACTAGTATCTAACAATGGACAAAAAAAAAAAAAAAATCAGCTTTCTCTCTCTCTCTAACCTATGGTTCTCCAACCATAAAGGCTGCTGTGTAATTTGCATCCTGACTAAGCATTTAAATAATTCCATGAATGCACTTAAAGAATGCAGAATCGAATTGTGAATCGAATCATTTTGAATTTGCAAAAATCATTCCTGAAACGAAAACCTATGAATCGTGAATCAAAACTGATTAACTGTCAACCCAAAGATTCACAGCCTTAAAAAAGTATATTAATATAAAATAATTTATTTATATAATTTATCAATAAATAATTGTATTTATATTTATAGATTTTTTTTATGAATGAATATTAATTTAAATTATGCATCTACATAGAAACACTTATTGGAAAAACAGCGGGTTATAGAATCACTTTACCAAAATTTTCAATTTAGAACTAATGAGATACAACCAATTTGAGATTTTAAGCAGGAAGTGCAAAAGAAAAAATTAAGCTGAGGTCCAGAGCACCCCCAGGGGCCAAAATGGGTGAAAGGCACACAATAGTTTTTTTACACACAATAGTTTCCCTAAAAATAAAATAAAAGTAGTTTAACTGAAATACCACTTAAATGTATATAGTTGTGGTTTCATGCTACCTTTTAAAGACTGGTGAGAATTTGAAATCAGTAAATCACTACATAACATTCACTAATAAATCCAAGAAAATAAAACCAAAACAAATTTGCATACAAAGATAAATTTATCTCTAAGATTTGATGTCACTCTAACACAAAACCCAGAATTAAGTCACATAAGCCTATATTAAAATGATCTTTTATATTACACACTTTTATTATAAAAAAAAAAAAATGTAGGAAAAGTACACGGTGGCGTATTTGAAACACTGCAATGCCAATAAGGAAGCTCTGACCGAGTTCACAAATCACCTCCCGCGCGACATGACTAGCCCATCAGTTTTATCCAATATAAAATAAAATAAAAATCCCAACTTTCGCTGGTACGATTATCAAACCCTTTATTCGTTAACTGTTCTAAGATGGATAGTGTGTTGTTTAGAGTCGCGATGGCTTTACCCGCCTTCGCGCTACAGACGCACTGCCATGATAGCAGAGAAGCGTCGCGGTGTAACGCGCGCGCGAGCGAGCGACACTGTATCCAACAGAACAGCTGATACAACCTGCTCATAAAGTCTCAACGAACCCCTCTAAAACCCTGAAGGAAAAACACAGCATCCCTCGCAACGTTTTCATAAATAAGGGAGGAGGAAGATATTTACAGGCCCGCGACAAAGCGCCTGTTTCGCTCTTAACAAAAACTCTTTCACTTTCCAGTGTATATGAACTACTATAAGACTGTGTCAAATCTGGAGCCCCCCTTTAGATTGAACGAAGGTGTGTATATCTATGTATGAGTGCCCCATTAAGGCCCACATTATATGGTGGCTACAACAATACTGATGAGCACAAATGTGAACAAAAAAAAAAATCTTAATTCTGGGGATGATTGTAAACCATTATTTGGTTTTTATAACATATTGTTCGCTGCGGGATTATTCACATGTGGAGACCCGCCATACGAAATGTATTTACATATCGCAGCAAAAAGAACTAGCTAGTCCCGACAAGGGTTCCACTCACTCATCCCGTTCGTTTTCTAGCTCTACGGCTGTACATTGCAGTGTCTGTGTGACATATTGGAAGCTCTTACCGCGGCTGTGTTGGATGGGGATAGATTTAGAGCGGCTGTGAGCGCGTGCTACTCTCGCTCTTCCTCTCGCTGAAGCATTGAGTGCGTTCTGCCTCTCACCATTGCGAGGCGTTCGCGTGACGTCGCTCACTGCAAAAAGCATGTTTGTCCAACATTAAAGCAAACGCGCACGCCCCTTACGTAGGCGCTGTGTTCACCATCAAGATAGTTTGAGGAATAGGCCTAAAAACGAGCAAATATAGCCTACAGATGAGTTGCACTGATAAAGTATGAATAAACATGTATGAATAAACATTTTATATGTTTTTTTGTTTGTTTTTACACAGTTATTTTAAACTTAAAATTGTTATTGTTTTGCACCAAAACTAACCTTTCGCAATTTTTTATAAGTTCAGGAAGAAAGGAAATTGCTATACATAACCTTTGATTAAATACCTACCTGAATATTTACCAAATGTTGCGCCAAACTTGTGACATGACATGAGGTCCAAGGTGGCCCTTCACAAAAGGATTACTTTATCTTTTTGCTAAAACACCTGCCTTTAACACATTAAAGATATGTTCATACATACACAGAAAGAGAGAGAAGTGCAACTTTATACTTTTATATTTAACATTCACTGCCAATTTCTTATTCACATTCTCCTGCATGCATAAACACATCTGTATATATATATATATATATATATATATATATATATATATATATATATATATATACACACATACATACATTTATATATTATTTTTACATTTTGTATATTCACTTATTTTGTTATCTACATCTGTTCTGTGTAAAACACCTTACCAGGACAACTTCTTCAGACTGACTGTAAATGATAACTATATTTACATTGGGATTCCGTTTGACTATCAGTTTATTTATTGTTTGTCAGCTGGAGAAAAGTCGTTCCTCAGTGTTATCTTTATAGCTGTGGTGTTCACTTCTCTACTGAAGAATTATAACGAGTATTCAAACTTCATAGTTATCATTATATTTATCCTACTTTATGGGGAACAAGTCTTAAAACATGAAAATAACTTAGACATTAAATTATATGCACTTACATGATGTGAACATAGTAGTCTTTTAGAAAAAAATGCATTCATTATTTCACTTGGAGCAGGTAAATCCTTCATGGGTGCAGCCATGTTGATCACATGACCAGAGGTGCAACTGACTGCTATTACTACTAATGTTTACTTTATATAACTTTTAGAAAGGGCTCAAAATGGCTTTAAAGTACATTGGAATAAGCTAAAACAACAATATAATAGTAAACAACAAAGTAAAAGAGTGACTTGCCTAAAAATTACGTAGCCTACCTTGTGTTTTTGAATGCTAATATTAATTAAAAATAGTAGTCAGGGGCCCTATAGTGGTCAGCTTGTGCAATAAGCAACAAGAGCCCCAGTGTTTAGCTTACTTCAGGTTTCGCAGGCCTCTGAGTTCTGGCCTGGTACACAATCCAGCTTCGCTTTCAGTGGTTTTGTTGCCTCAATTCATCTTCATTTAATTCGATTTCTGTTCAGGGTGTGCGCGCAGCTCATGTTCTGATTGGTCGACGTTTACGTCAATTACAAAAAAGGGGGCGTTCAAAAACTCTCTTCAACTTCCCTGATAAAGTAAAGCGGCAGACGCTAGAACTGTACGAGCAACAAACCAGCCGTGAATTAAACGCAGGTACTAACACAATAAGTACCTCCTGTTGGAGAGATAAATAGTATGTTCGACATAGTTTGAACTGGAATAATAACTCTATATTTAGCTGCGCACAAATCGATCTGGTTTACTTTTCTCCTCATCGCGTCTGTGGATTTTAGAGTGGACGCTTTGAGTTCGGTGAGTGTCTCTGCCTTCCTTCCACTTCCAGTTAACACACATCCACTTAGCCTAGTCATTTTTTTCTTACTCTAGATAGCACTTCAAATATACAGTTCAACTGGATTTTGTGTATTTTTAAAAATAGTTTATCAATGCCTTGTTTTCTCTTGTTAAGGATAAAAGATCAGTTTAGAATACACGCAACTTGATCAACTGTCAAAAATGTCATTTGAAAAGTTGAGAGGTTCAGCACCAAATGCGTGTCAAACAGAGTCCTTACACGGGTTAAGAAAGACCCATATGACCAAAATTCACTCTGACAGATTACACGGATAGAAATAATTTATCTAAGTGGTTAGTTTCCTGGTTTGAGTTATTCTTCTAGCTCGTTTGGCCATGATGGTCATGCCTGACAGAAGTCAGTTAGCCAACGTGCTAACCTACATGGCTACATGTCCAGCCTGCTGGAAGATTAAAAAACTGGATTTTATTTCTTCCCGTGAACAGTTGCGTTTGTTCTTATGGGTTCATGTTAAGATCGTATAGGGTGACAAGCTACACAGTGATAAAGTGACTGTGATGAGTAATATTGAGTTCCTGAGAAGCGTTGATCGATACGTGCTGGGTGGAGATTAGCTTAGCTCATCGGGATATTAGCTGTTTTTCAAAGTTGAATAAAACGGCTTAGTTGCTCTTTTGAAGTGACTCGTTTAGATTTTGTGTCATGATATCACATGTGTTGAACTATCTCTATCTGTTTGTCAGTGTTGAGCAAGTTTAGAAGGCGTTTCATAACATGATTGGCTTATCACTTGTACAGTAATAAAGTATCAGGTATTTTCATTGTATTTCATGTCTCTGAAGTGTACAAAATTTGTTACGAATAGTTTTGTGCTTTTGTCGGTTACAATGACTTCTTCATTCACTGGTATAATGTTGTACACTATTTGTTTTTCACCTTTTACAGGTGAATCATTTCTGCTGTCCTTTAACGTCCAACGCACATCCCAGCTAAAACCATGCCGTTCCCTTTTGGGAAGTCTCAGAAGAGCCCTGCAGAGATTGTGAAGAGTCTGAAGGAGAATGTAGCATACTTGGAGAAGCTGGAGTCCTCTGAAAGCAAGAAATGTGAAAAGGTTGGTCCTTTTTTTTTATGTCAACATGTCAATGCAAATATTTCAGCAAACCGTGGACTGTGACTGGAGTCAGAAAAACTCACTGTGTTTCCTGTAGGTTGCAGAGGAAGTATCAAAAAATCTTTCGTCGTTGAAAGAGGTGCTGTGTGGCACTGGAGACAAGGAGCCTCAGACTGAGGCAGTGGCACAACTAGCTCAAGAGCTCTACAACACCAACCTCCTCATTTCCCTCATAGCAAACCTTCAGAGGATTGATTTCGAGGTGCACATACTTGCTTTTGAAATGTCTGAAATACAACTACTTCCGTCTTGCTGTAAGACATCTTGCTCTGTGCCCTAACCACACATTTGTTGTTTGCTCTCTTTGATTTATAACGTGTTGTTCACCAAAGGGAAAGAAGGATGTGGTGCATCTGTTTAGCAACATAGTGCGTCGCCAGATTGGCGCTCGCACCCCGACTGTGGAGTACATCTCTTCCCACTCACAGATCCTCTTTATGCTGCTGAAAGGGTGAGTTTCCAGACCCCAGGGCACAGCCATAGATCAACGCTTTCAGAAGCCATTGATTAGCCTGGCTTTTCCAATTGATGTTATGGGAGACTGCGGCTGTATGGTTATTTTAGGATCATAATTTTCCCATTTCCTGTCCATGCGGCTGAGCTGCCAATGGCATTTCACTTTTAAAGCACATATCTAGTTATTGACAATTTGGTGTGATATTATGTTTGAATGATGACTTCGGTGGTTTTATGTACACGCATATACAAACAAATGTGGTTCTCACACGTTAGAGAAATAACAGGGCTTATTTATTTATTGAATGCAGCTATGAAACCCCAGAAGTGGCCCTTAACTGTGGCATGATGTTGAGGGAATGTCTGCGTCATGAACCTCTGGGCCGAATCGTTCTGTTCTCTGAGGAATTCTACTGCTTCTTTCGCTACGTGGAGCTATCTACTTTTGACATTGCCTCTGACGCCTTCTCCTCTTTTAAGGTATATTTAATCACCTGAGATATTTATGCAGTAATGCGACTGTTTAAGGTTATTTATATTCAACTGAAATGAAACCGTAAAAAGGTGTGTACAATAAACTATTGTAAAGAGAAAAAAAAGGGAAGAGTCCTACAATGTTTTGGTCATGTGGCAGAAGCCCCAATAGGTTTTTTTTTTAACATTAGTGTTAGTTGACAACCCATTTCCAATTTTGTCCATCCATTTGAGCATCTATGGGGTCAACATTTTCAGGCCTCAAAAAGTACATAAAGAAAGAATAAAAGTAATCCATATGGATTATTTTATTCTCTCTTTATGTACATTTGAAAACATTTTAATCCAAGTTTAATCTTCTGAGGAGACACAATTCAAACATTGATCAACATGCATACATAGAGCACATCAAATATGAGGTTAAGCTCAAAGGAGTGTGCTTAATGTACAAGTACAAATGAGGCAGAATTTGCATTCGAGAATGACAGAATTTTAATTTTTGGTTGACTGTCGCTTCAAATCGAGCAATGGAAATTCAAAAACCGTTCAAAAGAGAAAATGACAAAAGTGCATTTATTTACTTAAGACTTTTTTTTTTTTTTTTTTAGGATCTGCTTACAAGACACAAGATCATGTGTGCAGATTTCTTGGAGACAAATTACGACAGAGTGAGTTACTCTTTTTTTTTTTTTCCCAAGATTTCATTTGCAAGGGCTTTTGTTTATAAGTGCTTTAGTAGCTGTTCTAATTTTATGGACAAATGTATGATGATTGATCATTTCATGAATGTTTTTAGGTGTTCACGGAGTATGAAAAGCTGCTGCATTCTGATAATTATGTCACCAAGCGGCAGTCTCTGAAGGTGAGCATAAAAACTACTGTTTTCACAGGGTTGTTTTCAATAATTCAAGGCTGTAATGGCATTCAAACCCTTGAGGTGAAGATTAAGCTGCTAGGGTCTATACATGAAAGAAAGATATAAAAGCCTAAAGCGAGTTCTCAGAAAAATGCTTCTATCTAAGTTGAACAGCCACATAATTTGTCTTCATGTTGGAATGTTTTATGACAAACCTTGCTTGGTTTAATAAAAGCAGCAATATGTTGGATGATTTGGCTTAATTCTTACCACATAGTTTTGTTAATTGTGCTTAAGTGAGTTATAAGTGACTATCAAATGATATCCAGCTCTTAGGAGAACTGTTACTGGACAGACACAACTTCACAGTCATGACCAAATACATCAGTCGAGCTGAGAACCTAAAGCTGATGATGAATATGTTGAAAGACAACAGCCGCAACATCCAGTTTGAAGCCTTCCATGTCTTTAAGGTACGTGTTTATATGCACAGCATTTCATGTAACACAATATATTTGGATTTGGCACTTTGCTTGTCTGCCTTCCCCTCTGTCTACTCCAATTACTTTCCACACTTGGCAGCTGACTGGTCTTCTGTCCCTGTTCTGGCCTCACATATTGAATGTAAACAGGTCAGGGTCAGTCACTAGTGTGTGAGCTGTAGTTCAGACCGCATGAAGGTGGATTCAGTGACTTGGACCGCAATTTTAACGGGTTTCTTGTGTCCTCTCAGGTGTTTGTGGCTAACCCCAATAAGACACAGCCTGTGCTGGACATCCTCCTCAAGAATCAGTCGAAGCTGGTGGACTTCCTGAGCCACTTTCAAACGGACCGCTCTGAAGACGAGCAGTTCTGCGATGAGAAGAACTATCTCATTAAGCAGATCCGGGACCTCAAACGGCCTGCACCTGCAGAGGAGTCCTAATGGGAAAACATGGAGTGTAGAGCCGGGGAGCTTAGCTTGTAATGTGGTTTGATTATGTGGATGGGAGGAAAAAAAAATAAGTCAAAGACAGAAAGAAAGGCTAGCATCACTCGGAATAAATCTCTTTACATCCAACTTCTGAAACAGGTAGAGAAATGCTGTCAGGATGTGCTAACATACGTCTATCCCTTTACTTGGGGGCGAACATGTTTTAGCTGCAGGAGTAGCAAGTGGAACCCAAGCACTCCATTTAAACCTAATATACAGTACATTTTCAGCACTGCCCTTAAAAAGGAAATAGAGTTGATTTACCTTTTTAGATGGTAAAACGTAGATAAAAAAAAAATGCATTCAAATTGCTCCGAATGAAAAGTATATTGAAAGCCTGCTCAGGCCTTTGTAACAAAGTAAGAACATGAATATTGGTACAGGTATGGCTTTGCATATTTGCACTGAATCTGGAAGCTTTGCTCCAGGTAGGCCATTAGTGCCACTTCATTAACCAAATATTAACGATAGGTCATAAATACAGGACATAATGATGCCTTATTTCAATACACAAACACAAATTCATCTGGACATTCTCACATTTGAACTAGTCAAGGGACATTAAAGCATTTTATAGCCTGAAAATGTCATGTGGTCAAGTGAAACCTTAAAAAAAAAAAAAAAAAACGTCTGTAGAGTTTTATGGTCATGTTGGATGCTGCACTCAATTTCCATTTTAACTGGGTGCCTTATTTAAGTAGCTTGGTCATTCTGGGTCTTCTATTACATTTATATTTATCTATAACATTGGATTTGTAGTATTATTCTGCTTTAGCTTGGGTTAGTTTTATTTTAACTATTTAAAAATATGAAATTATAAAAAAAAAAACTATACTCGTTTAAAGTTTTCTCAGTTTAGATGAGCCATGCAATGCATTCAGGGTTTATATATTTTAGTACACGGTGCATGTTTACAGTGCAAGACACGATAACCTCCGCACACACACTGTAACACTGAAAGGATGTGAATTACTAGAGCTGGGGCATGTCATGACATTCCTCAGCTGCGCTTTGATAGACAGCTTAGAAAAGCCAATTAAGCCTTTAAAAGATGGATGCCGTAGCAAAGAGCATTTAACACAGTTCTTGTGTCCTGCACTGTCAAACATGAATGAGCCAAAGCTGTGGTAACGCATGTTATAGACCTAGAATTTGGTTCTCCTTTGGATTCTTTCCTTCAGTACCTCTTGGAAGTTTTAGATAAAATGCAGAGCAGGATTCTACTGAAAGGTTCCATTAGTCTTTATATCTTAAGTTGAATATATTTTATGTACTCTGTTTGCACAAGTTAATTTCTAATATACCTCATAGGTTTTAAATTCCTAAGTGCTGTTTCCCCCCCGCTTTGTTTCAATAGATATTGTGGAAACTCTTTACAGTATGGTTTAATTCATTAACGTTAGTAAATGCATTTATTAATTTTGGTTAACTTCTATATATAAATTTTAAGTTGCATACATTAACTTTAGTTGATTTGAATTAATAATGAACAATAGCATATTTATTATTAATTAACATTAACCTAATTTTCATGGTACCTGATGCATTAACTAATGTTAACAAATCAAACTTTAGTGTAAAGTGTTTCTGGTATTATTTTGGATGTGGGGCGGTAGTTTGAATTATGCAAGCTCAAATAAGATCTAACAACATGCCAAAGTTGTGGTCTTGTAATGCTGAATATGAAATACAAGGGAAATTATTTTTTTCTGTTTGCTAATGAGACTGTCAGGAGTGTGAGGAAAGCACTTGCTGTGCTTGTGTAATTGAGCCACAGTTTCAGTCTAAAAGGTTTTTAATGGATTCATCCAAATGTCAGCGTGTGCTTGTGCTTTGACATCATTTCAGTCCGCTAATCACTAGAAGCAAATGTCTTTGTGAAAGTATGACTTGTGCATGTTGAACTTTATTGTAAGTATTTAGGATGTGAAACACCTTCTGTGCTGCGTTTGTTTTTATAAACTGCATCATGTGTGAACTCTTTCAAAGCCTTTGTGTTGAACGGTGGCCCAGACTGATTCAGTCGCCTTTTCCCAAAAGATCTACAGCTATCGATAACCAAATATTTCCATCGTTTCAATAAACTTCACTTGATACCACATGTACAAGAATGGGTTTTTGGCCAAATGTGATTATTCAGCAAACAGGGTTGTTTTTCTTAAGCTCGTTGAAGTTTTGAGGCTTTATATTCTCCATGCAGTGATAGTAATCTCAGATAAAGAGATTCAAAACCGTATGTTAGATCTTTGGTAAATTATTATGGTGGAATGTATAACCTACACCTTTTATTATTTGCAGTTCGACTGATAATGTTTGCTATGCTATGAGATTTCTGTAATATGTTCCACTGTGGGGGAGGATTATATATGTACATAAAGTTTTATTTTAAAAAAAGATAAAGTGTGGAGGCAAATTGAAAATAAAATAAACAGTGGCACTTCTTATGTGTGGTAACATCAATTTTGTCTTTATTATAAAAAGATTTAAATGGCTGCATTTTAAGTCACATTTTTATTATTGCAATTAATTATTGGCTGCTAAAGTGTCTGCGTAAGAGCTGGAGGGCTGTGCGGCTCTGTGCATGACTCTCTCTCTCTGCGCACAGATCGGATCGGGTCTGCTCCACCTCTCTCTGAAGCCTCAGGAGCACAGCCTCTTTCTCTATCCGAGCTGCTTTTTCCAGTGTTTCTCCTTCAGATTTCAATTGCGCCTGCGCTCTTTCCAGTTCCCATGCAAGGTTGGAGCGCTCCTGTGTGATCTGCTGCACGTCCTCTTTTGCTTTCCTCAGACTTGTCTTCCACCTGTCTGCCTCTTCTTCTGTTTCCCTAACCTTTATCGTCAGCTTATGCAACTGAGCGTTCATTTTTTGGCTCTCTGACTTCAGATCGTTTATCATGAGGGCCTGACGCGCAGCCCTTTTTTTGGAAAGGCTTAACTGTTCCTCCAGCTTCTCCACCAGGCCTTCCAGCTTCATCCTTTCATGATGTTCTGCTTTAAGCTGCTCCTCTGAACAACTGAGCTGTCGCTTTAGTCTCCATCTGTCCCTCTCTACTTCTTCAAAACCAGCCCGCAGTTTGGTGATGTCCCTCTCATTCCAAATGCACCTCTGTCCTGGAGTCTCGCTCTGGTCTTTAGGATTTTCTGTGGTCTCTCCTTCATCAACAGGCCTAATAATTATCTTCTCTAGGGCCTCCTTTTTGTGCAGTCGCTCAGTTTGCTGAACCTCTTTCAAAGCTTTCAGGTATATGTCCCTTCTGTGGCTCCTGTGGGGTTCATCTATGTCTGTGGAGAAGGCTGAAGGTGGTTTCATTGAGCTGCTGCATGGTTTGTTTGCGTTGGTCTGGTTTTCCAGCAGGTTTTGGAAAGTGAAACGAGGGGGGAAGAGTTCCTCCACCCAATGGGTGTCATCTCTGGAGCTGGACTCGTCTTGATCATTCATTTCCATGGTCCTCGTAACTCAAATGTTAGAGCTTCATTAAAAACTTGAGAAAAAGCGTAGTGTTTAAGGGCACTTAATTTTCAAACCCTTCTTTTTCCGCCAGTTACAAATCAAACTGCTAGAGCTTAGTTTTAATTAACGTCCGTTAATGATGAAACGTGAAAAACTTGTACGTATAAGGCGATTCTATATACATTTTATATTAGCGGTTAATACATACAACATCGTTGACTACGGTCTCTGTCAGCACAACTTCCTGTTTTCATGCAGGAAAGCGCAACGGACACTCTGCGCCCCCTGCTGGTTGAATTTAAACGCTTGTTACTTTCAATGTGTGACCCTTGACCACAAAAACAGTTGTAAGGGTATTTTTTTTTTGTTTGTTTATTTCTTTTTAGAGATTAACGCATTGTCTGAAAGCTGAAATATTAGATACAGAGGTTTAAAAATCTGGAATCTGAGGGTGCAAAAAATCTAAATACTGAGAAAAACATTTTAAAGTTGTCCAAATAAAGTTCTTAGCAATGCATATTGCAAGATTGATAATTTTGACCCATACATTGTTTTTTATTTTTTTTTTTTATTTTTTTGGCTATTGCTATAAATATACCCCAGGGTCACATTTGCATTGCCTTCAGCTTGCCTTGGAACTCTTTCTTTGCATATAAAATACAGAGAAACTTGAGAGCTTATATTTGCTTAAGTTTAAAGCTTACAGCAATCAATGAGAGTTTAAGTTAATTTAAATATGAAATGTATTATAAAACCTGCTCAAAATCCATTGTTAAGCTCAGAGTGATTTGGAGATGTCTAAAACATTTAGAATATTATCTGGGAATTGTAGCTGTTTTATATTAAGAGGAAAGCTGCAGCTGGGATTAATATTAAGACAAAATAGATTTCAGAAATTCATTTTAATTTTCAGGACTAATTCAGAAGATCATCTTCGTTTGTAAACATATAGGCCCAGTTTCCCGTTAATGGCTTAAAATAAACCAGGACTAGGCTAATTCTACTTAAATTAATCCACACTAAACAACTGACTTTCTGAGATGTTGCTTAAATTTGGATTAACTAGTTCTAGACTACAGAGTCTCAGATTAAGGTAATCAAGGACAAGTGAGATCATCTTTTGGAAACCCGATTAGATTAATGGCATGCACATGTGGCTAAGGAGAGGTTGCTATAAAAACCTGGTATGGACTACTTGTAATTCATTAGTCTTAAGGAGTGTGTGGAACAGGAGTCATTACACTTAACCAAAAAATGGATCAAGGCAGAAGAAAACGCTCAAAAAACTTCAGTGAATTTGAGAAGACCCTTTTTAAACAAATTGTATCAAATTATCCTGTAATTGAAAACAAACAGCATGATTCAGGTACAGAAAACAAGAAGAAGAAGGCATGGATTTCCATATTGAATCAATTCAACTCAAATGAAAAAGTAACCAAACGGACACTCCAACAAGTTCAGGTAAGATTTATTGTTGCCCCATTTTTACAAATCAGTCAATTATAAATGTTTTCATTAATGAAATGTAAAAAGAAAACAATATTATATAGAAGTCCTACTTCAGAGTATATATTATCTTGTAAAGGTCCTGTGGAAAAACATAAAAATAAACCTGAAAAAAACAACTGCTGCTACGCGTCAAGAGCGTTTCAAGACAGGCGGGGGACTCCCAGTTCCACCAGACACAGAGGAGTTGGGGGACTTGTTGGCTGGGATTATTGAAAGTCAGCAACCCCTGGAAGGTATTCCAGATGATGACCATTTGGCCATTCAGGTGAGGAATCTTTCAAAGACTCATTTAACACGTCTCATTTACAGTAACGTGCTATCCCATCCAACATAATTAAATGCAAGTCATGTCTTGTAACAAAAATTATGTAATGACCTTTATTGTTGAAGTCAAATGTAATGCTATTTATTTATTTTTTTCATACAAAGATGACCTGATCTTGACACAGGACTTGGGGGGCGCAGGGAACAGTCAAGATGCTCAAATGAATCCAGCAGCAGCCAGCACCAACATGCAGCAGCATCCAGTCTCCTGCAGTAGCAGTAGTCAGCATCCAGCAGTCTCTAATCCAGGCAGCAGGTCAAGAGGGAAAAGGATGACCATTCATGAGAAACTTGCCATAGAGTTCCATGAACGTAAATTACAATATTTAAAAGAAGAACATGAAGTCAAAATGAAAATCCTTCATCTTGAGTTGTCTATGAAAGAGAGAGACATGAAGCAGCAGCAGTGTCAACTGACTTTGGAACAAAATCTCAGTTAAATAAATAATTTCATGAATTTTTTTTACCTGTCTATGCCAATCATTTATGTATCACTCAAGGCTCATTTATGAGAAGTGCTGCAAAGCAAAAGCATCTCTGTAAGCAAGTCCATTTCTGTCATTAGCTAGCTCAGCGATAGGGACATGTTGGTCATCATCATTTGCAATATCAGGGTCTGGGCAGCCACACTGTTTAAGAAAATTATGAAGCACTGCTGTTGCAATAATAACAATGCAGCACCTCCTAGGTTCAAACCGCAGTGTATTTCGGAGACACTGGAAACGATTCTTCCATACACCAAACATGCGCTCTATTAGCCCTCTGGTGAGCATGTGAGCTTGGTTATAGCGCTGTTGCTCTGGTCTGACTGGATGGAGATAGGGGGTGAACAAGAAGTTTGTCTGTGCATACCCACTGTCACCAAGTAGAATTCCAGAGTGTTGTCTTGTTTCAAACTGACCGTACAAAGAGGAGTTGTGGAAAATCCTTGAGTCATGGGTTGAACCTTTCCAACGTGCAACAATATTGGAGAACTGCATAGTGGGAGTGCACACTCCTTGTACATTTATTGAAAACCAGTTTTTACGATTTCTGAATTCCTCAGCATCTGCTGTAGAGGGACACTTGATGGGAATGTGGCAGCCATCGATACAACCAATGACTCCAGGGAAGTTACCATATTCATAGAAATCTACCTTGTAGGTGGCCTGTTCAGCAGCATTTGGGAATTTGATGAAATCCTTTTTCAGTTCACATATAGCACTGCAGACTCTGTGTACTATTTTGCACACTGTTGATTCACCTACACCACACAAATCCCCAGTTTCACGATGGAAGGTTCCACATGCCAAAAACCTTAAGGTAATTAATATTTGTAAGGAAGGAGAAATAGGAGTGCCCCTGACTAAGTCACCTGAAAGCTTGGGCTGCAGCAAACCAATTATTTCTGTTGCATTTTCCTTTGACATACGGAAACGGTCAAGAAAATGTAAATCATCAAAATCATTTAGTGGGTTGCTCCTGTCTTTCAGCAACCTTCTTTCTGGTCTTGGTGGTGGTCTCTGATTGTCGTTGAAATAGTCGAGGTAATCCATTTTCTGCTACTATGAACGTGAGCCTTGAGGCAAGAAGTTTTTAATCTGAGGTTAAACCTGCTTCTGACCAGGTTTAATTTAAGACTTCATTTAGATCTGAATTAGGTCTAATCCTACTTCTAGAAATCCGATTGTTTTAAGTCTAGACTAGTGCAAGTCTGAGACTATTGTAATCCATGTGTGAGAAAGCTACTTCAATAAATCCAGGTTTAAAATGACATTTAGTCTACGACTAGGCTTAATTCCCGTACGGGAAACCGGCCCATACAATTTGTAAGTCGCTTTGGATAAAAGCATCTGCTAAATGATTAAATGTTAAATGTAAATATACAATTGTTTCTCAAAAATCCATCCACATTTTTATTAAGTATTAAATTGTATCCGAGTTTAATAACATGTACTTTATTGTATTTTTATTTAGTTAAAATATTTTTTTTTTTTTACTTTAGTTTGCAAGTAGCATCATTTTCAAGCCAATGTTTCTTTAATCTGTTAGTCAGCAACTGTCTTAGCATAAGTAAATGCATGCACCCTACATCCTTTTTTTTCACGCTGATCATTTTCTTTGTGCCTTGGAGAGAGAAAAGTAGGTTAAAGTTCAAAAGGACGCCCAGAGATTTCCTCCTATTTAAAGAGCAAAGTGGTAACTTGCAGATCTTTATTCAAAACTGTGTTAGAAACATGTTCAAGTTTCTAAACAATGAAACAAAAAAGATTTGATAATTAGATTGCATCCACTTTTGAATAAGCATACTCGAAAATTAACACAAGATGAGCCCATATATAAAATGACGTGGGAATGCTGAGGGAAATGCTCTTTGAAGCCTAATACAATGGTACACATACATCCCACTTTGGGATAGTGGGGGTTGAGTGAACTGGGGTCAGAGGTCACCAAAGCCTTCTGTCTCTCACTGAACATAGGATTTATTCCCATGAAGCCAGTGTCTTACATTCAAACTACTTTTTAACAAACATTTTGACATGTAATGTCCTGAGGCTTGCATTTTCAGGATTCCCACCGGTTTCGATGAGCAGTAGTCAAGTTATTTCAAGACAGATAATCAGAGGGATTTTGTGCAGACTTTTCAACACCCCCATCCCCAACAAGAATAAGGGGGTGCTCTACAATAACATGCATGACATAACATTTTGTTGTCTGTCTTGAAAGGCGACATGGGTTGAACATGAAACATCTGCACAGTAAGGTACTAAAACCTTAAGGATAAAATGCATTCACTTAATTTCTCATTTCTGCCATGATCAGGTATGTGGACTATTAAATATAACGCACAAATGTGACCCTGGACCACAAAACCAGTCATAAGTATACCACAGGTATATTTGTAGCAATAGCCAACAATACATTGTATGGGTCAAAATTATAGATTTTTCTTTTATGCCAAAAATCATTAGGATATCAGGTAAAGATCATGTTCCATGAAGATATTTTTTGAACTACCTTAAATATATTAAAACTTTTTTTCGGATTAGGCCTAGTAATATGCATTAAGAACTTCATTTGGACCACTTTAAAGGTGCTCTTCTCAAAATTTAGATTTTCCTTGTACCATCATATTCCAGATTTTCAAATAGTTGTAAAAATAATAACCATACATCAATGAAAAGCTTATTTATTAAGTTATTTTAAAAAAAATTACCGTCATGACTGGTTTTGTGGTGCGGGGTCACAATGTCTGTGTTAAATAAATACACCATGATGACCAATTGTATTTGTTCATATTAAATTAATTATGGGTTGTTTTTTCCATTTTATTCGCATTGCAGGGAAAACTACAACCTTGTTGAATTCCTTTCCTCCCCAAAGTGTCCTATTAGGCCTGTTGTTTTTGGGTTCCCACCAAGTCGATATAAATGTGCTTGCTTATGCCAGTCCCAATTTAAGCTTCGCCAAGAAGAACGTTCGTGGCTGGCTACATAACATCCAATATAGCAAATCGTAAACACGTAATCCGTGCTTTATGAATCCTCAATGCTAAAAAAAAAAAAAAAAAAAAAAAATACAAATTAGCAGTCAGACCAAATTCTGTGAGAGTGGAGAGTGGAATAAAGGCTGTGGAAGAGCGGATGTGAGGCGTGGGGGATTGAGTGAGTTGAGTTTGGGAGGAGGAGGCTCGCGAGGCCCATCATCACATGACGAGACGTTCGCGCCTCTTTCGTAAACCTTCTCCAATCTGATGATCCTAAACAACTCGGAGGTTACGCGCAGGTTTAACTTCGGCGGAGGCCTAAAACGCATTAAACTTATTGTGCTCGTGACCAGCATTCACGCGTGGGTCTGTGCTATGGCGAAAACTGATAGTGGAAACTTTGAAATTGTGACAGTGTTTGTCGGTGGGACTGGCTTTGTGTGTGTGTGTGTGTGTGTGTGTGTGTGGAGCAGCTGGGGAGCTAACAGACAATGTAGGAGATGGACCAGTTAATGGACTCTGAGTGCTTAGATATTATATTCGGAGTTGTTTGGTTGTCTTAACCAAGCACATGTAAGTGAAATTCGTTTTTAAAATCATGATAATAGTAACATCTGACGACTGTATCAGGGAAATGTAATGTGTTGACTATAAAAGTCATTTGTTCTGATTATTATTATTATTTTAAAGGAATTTAACAATTACGCCTGAGTTTACACGATTTCCTGATTAATATTTAACTCGTGTTACTAAAAGTTTGTGTACAGGCGAGTTACAACTTAACGTTCCTTGCTGAGTAAATCTGGACCCTGTTTACATTTCAAGTTTTATAAAAAAAAAACAAAAAAAACACGCAAAACCTGAGTTTGACGCTTAAAATGTCTTTAGTCGGTGTCTTTTGCGTTTATAATCTAAATATAGTGTTATTTCCATCCGCAAAAACTCTTATTTGAAAGTATTGGTGTATTTCACGTGGCTCCACAGCAAGGGTCAGTGTATCAAAACCCAAACTCGGGTGAGAAACTATAAAAGATTAAAGACGCATTGTAACCAGTCTATGATTTTAACGTGTATGATTGTAGCCATTCGCGACTATCCTCATATTTCCTCACACTTAACCCAGCTTTGTTGTTGAATAGATACTAGGACTTCATTTCCTGTTGAAAACACCCACCCTCATGTAAACAAGCTTTTCAGCTGCTTCGCTTAAATTGTAGCGTAATAAACATGTAATATTGAAGGGTTGATTAAACTTCTGTCTGTCGCCTTCTCGAAAGGAGAGATTGTGGGCCACACGAGCAGAAGATCGGGCACCGACCTCAAGGCCTAACGTTAGTTAATGTTTGCAAAAACTTATTCATCTTCTGCGTTTTTCTGTCAGTCCTCGTAGCCTAAGATTTGAAATAATGCATAATGCGCTTCTCTGACTTGAAACGCATTAAAATGCATCTGAAATGTAAATATTTAGACAACATGGCTTGAAGGGAATTACATTTTTAAAAGGTGCTTAAGTTTATAGTTGACTCTTTTGACAGTAGACCGTGTATTTAAGCTATTTATATTTAGCCTATATTTTGATAGAGAGCTTTCAACAAGTACCTATTTTGAGTTGAAGATCCTCCATTTTGAGAGACTCAATGAGAGACGAGCAAAGCGCGCCAATGACGCTCAGCCAGACTCAAAACACACTGAGAAGAATTTCAAGTTTATAAAAATGGCAACTTGACGTGTAAGAACACTTAAAAATCATTTCAGAATTTAAATGCATGTGTAGAAAACGAGGCAATGCCGTAAAATCAATCAGAAAGGACAGAAATTAATTATAACTTAGTAAATGGGTGTAAACCTTTTACAGTGATTTGTAAACCTTTGTGTTTTGTTGCTGTGTATTTTAATGAATTGATTCTTTAAATAAGCCAGATGTTTTAATTAAGGAATAGATGCATAATTATAAGGTTGTTGATTGTTTGTCTTGTTCCCCTCTTCTAGGCGTGTTGAAGATTAATGAAGAATTTCCCTGAAACTAAGGACCAGAACGCACCCAGATGTAACATTTCTTTAAAATATGGCCTTCCTGTTAAGGTGCATCTTGTGTAGTTAGTGAAGTAGTATAGTATCTACTGCGCTAGATGCTCCTTTTGGCAGGAGGGGCTGTATATTCAGCACAAGGAAGCAAGACGCAAGTTCATTTGTGATTAGATTTGTTTACATGCTCTACTGTGCCAGTACTATTATTCTGTTAATCAAACCATTAACAGAAAAACTGCACAATATCTATTTTTTCTATGATCTGAGTTTGTCTTGGCAGTTCCAAAGTGCTCACAGTGCAAGTAGTGCCAGTGAATCTATCTACTGCAGTGTTTGCACTTCAAGTATTGCCAGTCGCCTTCTGTCTGTCTCTCTGGAGCTGTGCTAGATGCTGCTGCTGCTTATGGAAAAGCCCTGTTATGTGTGGTGAGTTTTGCAGGATTGCATCCAGCTTTATTACAACATGCTGTGCAAATCCATGCAAAACTCGCTGCACCAGGGACAAACTTCTTCTACAAAGAAGATGATTTCCAACTGCTACAAATACATGCAGTTGCATGCAACTTTCTTTCTTTCTTTTTTTTTCTTTCACTGCCATTATTTTCAGACACAAGATATGAAAAGAGCAAAAATGATGCATGGATTTCTGTTTTGATAAAAGGCAGCACCTTAATATTGTGAGATGAGAAGTATTAATAAAATGTAGTTGTTTTATTTGTTTATGCTTTTCATACAAATATATATCTTTTGGGTGGATGACTCTGCAATTTTAATAGTGACAAAAATCGTCCACCAAAAATTGCACAGTATCCATCTGTAATCCGCTAGATTACATTACCTGCAGGGGCTTTTTTTCTTTCAGTTTTGAGTGTGTATACTGCTTATTGTTTTCATTCTCAATAAAATGTGGATATTTATTCTTCCTCGCCCCTCTTAGAATGAAATTGATTTCAGAGATTTATTAGTGCCATGACGTTGCAATAACCCTTACCAGCACCAGATGGCAGCAGATAGCTGGAAATGTGACAAATTGTGTTGATTGTTTGCTCTGTATATTCAAATGAATTTTAAAATTTAAAATGACATAGGCATTGCCGTGGATCTAATCCCCTGCTTATATTACCACATTAAAATTTTTTAGACAATTAAATTAGCATAAGACGTGATTGAGATCTGGTAGAGAAAAAAGTCGATTTGAATTTTATGTAGACTTGATATTGGTCTCTCTGTGCGCATGACCGTGGCAGTGCAAGGGATTCACAACGCGCCTCCTGTCTTCATAATCATAACTTTAACATCAACGAAAGAGTTCAATACCAAGCGAGATTCTTCGGTAACCGGTTAATTTACATAATGCAAGAGTCATGTGTAAATCGCGCAGTCCCGCAGGGAAATATGACCTTGATTTGTGAGCATGAAGTTTGGGTCTGTTAATGAGCTGGAGATGAAGAGCTCCTCAGGACTCCCCTCACACTCACTTCAGTGATGCTGCCGCCGAGTCCAGCACATCGCTTTCTGCTCACTTCCAGCAACGCGGATCGTTCCTGCTCTCTTCATTTGCGCTTGTAATCAAATCCATCACAAGGAAAACCTTTTTGCGCATTATATTTCTTCACTTCAGCGCATTTGGACTCATAATGTCCGGGCTGAAGTTGAACGGGGCTCTGATTCTGTGTGTCCTGATGCTGCCGTTCTCTCGGCCGAGCAGTCAGGTGCTGGACTGTCGCGAAGTGCGCTCGTCTTTCCAGTTTTTGTACCCGGGGATGAAATGGACCCCAGAAACGCCAGTCTCAGGTAAACCGAGCTATTCAGATCTTATATCTTTCTATGTCAAATCTTTGTCCACAAAGCTTTTAAAACACTATCCAAAAGTTTTACCTGCTGTTTAATTAGACTTGTACTAATACTTCTGAGCTTGACTTAATACTGAAATGCTATACGGTATCTGTGTGTTTTTTATTTAGTTATTGCCTTTTTTATATTGAGTGGATTTATGTAGCCTATTGAAATACAGTGCGCTAGTCTGAATGATTTTGTTATTGATATTTTCCACGTAACAGCGTTTCGCATAGTTTAAAGTAGCCTAGATTTAAGAATATTTTCACATGTGCATTAATATAAGACTGAGCCATATTCCAGTTGTACAGAATTGCTGTGCTGTAGAAATCGGTTACAGCTGAGAAACCTTTAGTAGCCTATTGAAGAAAAAACGCTGTCATAATGAAATTAAGAACTTATGACCTGCCGATTTAACTTTTATTTAGTAACTAGTTTTGTTCCAAGCATGCATTTTTAAATCAAGTAATAAAACTTTGATTAACATATCCTATTCTCCCAGTTTCACTAATTTCACTAAATTATACTTTTGTTGCTAGATAGTAAATTTTATTGTTAACAGATTGCACATTTTTGTTTACGAATTCAATAGGTAGGCTATCCATGCTGGCTGTCACCTTGATGTATATGAGATATATCTATGTTGTTAACAGCAGTATGGATAGCCTACTAGCATCTATTCATTTCGTTCAGATTGGATAGACACTAGGAAGAAGTGCCAAGAACAAGCTAAATAAATAGCCTACTACTTTAAAGGGACTACTTTATATCTAAACCACAAATCCCCATAGAATTCATTTTAAAACATTTGCTACCAGTAAAATCAAGTAGTTACTGTATTGAAAAAGTGATTATAGTAGCAAATGAATAGGTTAAATAGTCACTTATACTAAACTGAAGTATTACTGTAGTGAAATTGAAAATGATAGTAACTATTGGCTTACAAAATACTAGTAACAAATATACAAAGTAGTTCTTTTTAAAGACCAAATGTTAAAATGACTTGTCATACTATTCCTTTTTTTTTTTAAATGTGTGCATTCCCTGTGGCTCATTTCATGAGATATTATTTTCACCCGCTGCATGATGTGAAGCTCTATCAGTAGGTTGAAGATGAAATAAGTGTCCTGACTGGATTGTCATCTTCAGCTCTGAGCGGAGGCTGCAGAAGTAGCCCGAGGAGAGCTGTAAATGTATTTCTCTTAGCCATAACTAGTGTGAATTACTTGTCATGGTGGAGAAGGCGAATTGTGTTAGTCTGTTTATTGAGGTTGCTACATTTCCCAGCGGAGAGCTGAAGAGATAGATGTGTTGAGATGAATGACAGGATGGATGGCTGGCTCTCTACTTGACATCTCCCCTTAGCTGCTTGAAGCTTTAATTCTGCCTCAACTGGAGGCTGGAGAGAAGTGGGGTAGAAACATGGAGAGTTTGTTTGGCCCTCATAACAAAAAATCTGCTGAAAAGGATCTTGCTTTTCCCCAGTGACTGCATTTTGTTGTTAAGCTGCTTTATGTGCAAGTATCTTCATTTTTTCCCTAGTGGTAGCAATTGCTTCAAAAAGAACTCTAGATAAACTTACATCACTA
This sequence comes from Carassius auratus, assembly GCF_003368295.1. NCBI lineage: Eukaryota > Metazoa > Chordata > Actinopteri > Cypriniformes > Cyprinidae > Carassius > Carassius auratus. Next base: position 20,643,679 of record NC_039256.1, read on the forward strand.
TTCCAGTCATTCATTTTTGCACTTAGGTTAATTAACATTACAAGTTTTGAATTTTAAAATTGAAAAAGATTGAAAACCAGTTGTTTGCATTTGAATAGATATGTATATGTTTACTTAATTTGAATAATTTGAGCCATTATGAGTCTTTCTAACACCATGTGAATTGACTTATAGGTGAATGATTGTAAAACCCGAGCAATCCCTTATGGTTCAGCTGCTTTCAGGAGATATAAAGTGACCTTCCCAGTTCCATTTAGTCAGAGGTGCAGTTCGTTTTTGCAGAGTTCAAATTTGCAATTTAAATGGATTGCAATTGGGTTAAGGACAAGGAACAGAGTGATATTCTCAGTCATTTGCCTTCTCAGAGGAATTTTTAACACATTTTTAACCTTTATCAGAGTTTAAGAAAAGTAACAGAGTGATTGCATTGCATATCTTGCTGGACTGCAAGAACCTGCATCCACTGGTACTTTAAATTAAAGGTGCTACTGTCAGTTACTATGAAAACTTACCGGATTGCATGCAGAAGATATGAAACTGCAGTTTTCATATGAATTTCTTCAAAAGCATTTTGGGTTGGTTGTGCTCCTCTTCAGTAGCTGCTATGGTACTTCATGTCCTGATGGGTACAATCCTCCAATAAAAGCCTTTTTGAAGCCCTAGTTTTTTTTAAACCTGAACATTGCTCTTCAGAGAAAGGACTAACTGAGTTTTTTTCTTTCGGAAGTGTGCCGCAGGCGGTGTAGAGTCCTGATAATCCCAGCGGCACCGGGCTCTGGACTTTATGCCTGGTGCAGTAATTAGAGGTGCGGCGAAGCCTTTGGCTTTATTCATTTGATACCACGCAACTCCAGCATATGTAGCCAGAAACCTTAATTGGTGTCCTTGTATTATGTCAGACTGTGAAAGAATGTGAGGTTAATTGTTTGCCCCCCTTATTTGGTATTGATTTATGTGTTGGCCAGATGCATCATAAGAGCCATACTTGTTTAGAAAAATGCCATAACAGATCAACAAGTTCATAAAGTGAGCTTAATATCTTTTCCATTTTAAAGATGTTTAATGTCCCTGTTTATATGAGTCCATTCACTATATAACTTCATAATTTAAAAACTCTAATGACAGTTTGAGATGATTTTGTTAAGCCTCATTTGTGCAAAAAGAGCCGTCCAGTTTCCGTCAAATGGAGCATCTATTTCGAACCCAGTGCACGTCGCTGGCCTTGAAGTAGCAAATGAATGTAGACAACCTTAATGTTAATTGGAAATGGGAACAACTTCGGGCCGTATAGTGTTGCTGTCACCTTCTAGTGATTTTATTTATTCCACTGAGAGTTTTACTCTCTCTCCCGGCCTGCTTGCAGATTTAATGCTTTGCTTGATTTGTATCGCATCTAATGTTCTGAGTTCCTGCGAACAGAAACGTGTATTTCTCTTGGTCTGTTTCTCATGTTAGATGCGGTTGTTCACCTTCAGAGACCCCTTTTTCTGAACCACGCACCAGGCAGCTACATCTGCTGCCCTGTGACCCCAGTAAACTCGGTGGTGGGCTTTAAACTCGTGGTGATATTTGGGTTGATTTGTGGTAGATGCAACCGCTGTGTTTCTGTTCAGCTGCCAAATGTGCTCTCTACTGGCTTCTGTGTGTGGGACGGAGAGATGGAGAGATGGAGAGAGAGAGACGGATAGACCAACATTAGAGAGAAGAGAGCATGTGATGACTGATGTATCTACATTGGAATACAAGGAGGCCAAGCCGAGACATGCAGCCCGCAGGAAGATTGAACTGAATTCTAATCATACCGCATGTAATGCCAGGGGGCCACAAGACCAAAAAAGCCAATGAGAGGTTCTCCCTTTCTCTACTGGCACATCTTTTCCATTTTTTTATTGTTGATGTCTCTCTTGCTCATCCTGGCCTCCTCGTCCCGTGAGGAAGAGCTGAATGTCAAAGCACAATAGACAGCTGACTGTCTTTGTAGTCTCAAAGGCACCTTTACTCTGGCTCGCACGTACAGTCGTTACATCAATCTGACGTTTTGATGTGGCGTCCCCTGCAAATATTTTATTAGATAATGAGTGCTAAAATAAGGATGACCGTTGTTAAACTCATAGTTCTGTGTCGTTGCTTTGTTTCCACTGAAGAGAGCGTCTGAGTAATGAGGGGTTCGGAGGGTTGAGTACAAAGTGAAGTCAGGGTCCATCTCTCAGCAGTCTCTCTCTGATCAACATGAGATGAGAGGAAGCTGTATTCCAGTCCATTGGTACTCACGAATGAGATCCAGCTAATGAAGTGCCACTGACCTCCCTCAAGAGCTCGTGTTAGAGGCTGTTAAGGGGCTTCTGTGCCGCTTGTTTAATGGCAGAATGCATTTCAGAGACACTTGTTCACCGCATCAAAGGCAAGATCCTCTCAGTGCAGACAGTATTGTTATTCCATTTATCAAAAGCAAGTCCTCATAGAAATTATAAACCACCTCGCTAGCATGCCGTCTTATTTCATCAAACAGAATAGTAGATAGGGAAACTACGTCTGCCATTGGACGGTCAAACGGCTGAGCCTGTGTCTGGATGCTCAAATGTTTTGAAAGTTACCACTCTATTGGCACTTTTGGGGGGAAACAATTGTGCACAATGCACATCACTGTTAATCTGTGTTCAATTAATTTATAGCTGCATTTTTAAACATGAGAGTTAAAACATTAGTCATATGAATAATAATAATGTTATTATTATTTATTCACATATTATTAACTTAAAGGTACATACACTATTACTACTTTAAAAGTACATATTTTTTTCCCTCTACATAAATGTATTTATTTTAAAATTAATTATTACATTATAATAATTGACAATCATTTTCATTACAATAATATTTTATTTTTGGTATGTATCATTATTTTTATGTAGAATAATTGAAGCTACCGGTATTGTTATTATATAAAAATAATGTATTTTTAATGTACATATTCATTTTCTCATGGAGTGATCACTTCATTTACTTTATATATTCACATATTTAATGCTTGAAAGGTTCTACCATTTTTTCGTAGCAATATGTGAAGTCCTTAAGAGACTTTAGTATAGTGTCAAGGGGCAGTAGACAGTGCCTTGGGCAGTGAAGTACCTTCATATTTTGATAAATGCCCACACAGTTTCTGTAATTATGAGATAATGGCTTAGGTCAATGTCTCTGGTAGTCCATTTAAAGTTGAAGGTGAGAGATCACATGCCCACAAGCCATGAAAGTTTTTACTAATGACTGTGGTCAGACTTTCTATTAAACCACATATCTTGGATTTTCCAGGGCTGATTGAAACAGAGCTACACAGCGTGCTTGTGCGGGCTGCGGGCTTTTGTTGTGCTGTTATTTACTTTATCTCTCCCGAACTGAATCTCACCCTTGTGTGCTCCATTCTGTGGAAGTCTGAGGTACTTTCTTTCATTAAATACTTCCAGTGGCACTGTATGACGACAGAAGGCTTTGCTTTAGTCCATTAACTCTCCTGCCTCCCTGGCAGAGGAGCCTGATTCATAATCATATACTTCGTATACTTTCATCAGCCCCTTGACTTTTCACTTCTTTTAATTGTGAACACATATTGATGTCTTTGAAGCCAGCCTGGAAAGAAACGTCATAATTCCTGTGTCGTTGCTCTGTAATTCAAGCTTCTAATAACATCCTTTTAACATTTTCTGTATTTTAACACAGCATGTTTTCCCCACAGCCCCTATTAAACTTGCATGCTGATAGCTTTATAAATGGTTCTTAAGATCACGCTTATGCATGCATCTGGCTGCGCTCTGTGTCTTCAGGCTTGTTAAGGAGGAGCGTGAGGCTGAAATGTGTACACAGCGCTCACCACGTCTCTGTCAGAGCCGTCTTTTTCATCTGGGCTCCGACAGGGATACTCACACGCCTGAGGCCTTTGGGAGAGGCTGCAGGAGAGAAGGGGAATTTAGGAGTTTCTAGAAATTTTAGGCGATAAGGAAGAAAGTTAGTGTGTCTTGACGCAGTGGACAATGAATATGGAAGAGGTTGTATCTATGTAGAGGCTCAACCCATGTTTTTCAGTCAGAGTCCAGAGAAAAATTAGGATATAAAGGATATATATAGTCAAAAATATCAGTGTGATACAACTGCCGTGATATCATGATGATTAAAAATCTTCAATAAAAACATTAATAAGTAGCTTGATTGTTTCTCTCACTGAATGTTTGCAAGTTACATTAGTCTTTTATGTCTTTGAAAATGGTGAATGAATCTTATAAAATATCATAGAATTTTACCTGGTTAGTTCAGGTTTGAAAAGGTCTTATGATGCAACCTCCCGAAAAACTTGCTGATATTTATGAATATAGTATTTATGAAAGATACTTAAGATGGATGTATAGATTCATACTTTGAAAAATATGTATTACATTTGCTTTGAACTGGACTTTTTAGGTTTTAATTGTTATTTATTCAGCACACTCTTATTTGGCATTGACCCCTTAATAAAAGCTATTATAAAATGTAAATCTAGCTGTTTTATACTGGCGGTATGAGTTGAAAACTGCTGCTAGAACAAGACAAACAAATGACGTCTGTATGGTCAGTCACAGTTTCTTTTCGAACAAATGTTTTCTGTTCTGTTTTCAGAAGACAAACAATCTAATCAGTCGTATTTATGAGCAGTCTTTAGTTAGAGAGTTTGATGTAATATTTGTTTATGCTTCTCTGCTGGGAGCAATCTCCCTCTTGTAAAGTCCTTCACTTTTCCCTGACAGCTCGCAACTTCCCTAATAAAGTACATTTATCATCTGCGAACAGCAGACGTGCCGATAAAATTGTCTGTTTTGCTGAAGATAATTACTAAATCTGTCTGAATTCTTTCTCGTCTCATACCTGTTCCCTTCCGCCAGCTCTCCCCCCGCCCCTCCACTCGCGAGGCTATTGACAGCTTAATAAATTTGCCTTGGAGTCTGAAATTAGCTCGATCGTATCTGTCGCCGGTCCTTTGCAAGTATTGATTTTGGATATTAAGCCTGTCAGTGTGCATATGAAATGTGCCGTCTGCACGATATGGCAGGTTTGATCATGATTTCACATTTCATATCCGTATTGGTGCAGATCAAAAAGTATTGGGTTTTTCTTGCTGTTGTTGGTATTTGATGGCATGTGATGTTAATGGGTTTATTTACCCATTCCTAACAGGCGCTGTGTGCTTAGTAGATCAGCATTTTTTCCTTTCCCCCAAGGCGATTTCTTTGACATTTTGTCTTCACATTTTCATATGGGATTTAAAATTTGGCAGCACTTAAATCTCCTGCATTTTAATCTCTTTCATGGTCTATTAAGTTATTTCAATCAACAAACTTGTAGAGTATGTTTTTAGGACTTGTTGGATTTGTTTTCTCATCTTCGATGATGAACATGGCAAGGATTGAAAATTTCAGATCATTTATTCAGTCTTTCAGTATAAGAATCGAAAGGAATTTAATGATTCCGGTTCTGAATCCTAACAGTTCCATTAACGATTCTTTTCAATTTGAGAAGGAAACATTAGGAAAGCAGAAACAATTCTGTTGCAAAGTGCTTGGATCATTTTTATAGTAAATATGTAACAACTAAGAACAAAACATTTGGTAATATATATCATTCAGTCCTTTATTTTTTATAGAAGACCACTGACAGAATGTCATAATGTGTATTAACTTATCATATGAACAACTAATCACTACACTTACTTACGCCTTAAAGGGATACTGACCCAAAAACCTTTTTTAGTCATTATTTATTCATGTTCATGCCGTTCCAAACCTGTTTGTTTTTATTTTTTCTGTTGGAGAAAAAATAGGATAATTTGAAAAATGAAAAGTTATTGGTGTTGTTTGACCCCCCACCCGGAAACACACACTTTAATATCTTAAGAGGATGAGTTAATGATGACAGAATTCTCTTTTTTTTGTGTGAACAATCCATTTTTAGGCCTATTTATGTTTTTGATTCAAGAACCGGCTCATAGTCATCTCAAGAATTGGAATCTGTATTTTATCGCTCTGAACAGTAATGGAGGGAACATTTTGGTATCCTATTGGAAGAATATTGTCAATTTTAAAACATTTATAAAACTCAAAGACTCAAAAAATCATTTGGATCTCTCTCTTTTTTTTTCACTGAACCGTTTCTCTGTTCTGATCAAGCCTAGTGAAGACCAAACCTGATTGAATCTGAACGCAAGTAAGTTGTTCCTTTTCGTCCCCTTGGAATTATAAGGTTCTATCTGCGTTCTGAGTAGTTTTGAGATATTGAGCTTTAAAGTTTTTGTGTTCCATAGACTTATGTAGATAGAACCTTTTTGTTTTTTCAATAAAAAATCCCAAAATGTACACAACTTAAAATAAAACATCACATAATGTAAATAAATTGTCACAGAATAAGAATATGTGAATAACTCAATTTTGACAAAAATGTCAGATAGAACCTTATAATTCCAAGGGGACGTTTTCCGTTCCATTTTCAGTTCTGTCTGTTGCTGTTCATTGGGGAACATGTTCTTGAGGTCTCCTCTATGATGAAATTTGCTATCTGAGAGCATCAGACTGTGAATGTTTATCCTGTTTTATTTTTATCCCATCCCTTTTAGTCGAACGCTCCACAATAGTTATGACAGTATTCCAAAATGCAGCAAAAAGCCTCTTTTAAACAGAGCAGTGACACTTTCGTCTCTGCCCAGATTGTGTTATGCCCTCCTTTTCTCCTACCCCATCATCATCTTCTATGTCTGTGTGAACTGGAGCATTGGGACTCCTCTGAAGTTTGTTTACAGCACTATCAATCAACCTAGTGCCACCTCCACCCCCTCAGGTAGCTGACATACACACACTCACACACTTCATTTGGCTCCGGTTTAACAGCGCTGCTCAGAGATGCATGAGATGACAGAGAGGCAAAGTGACTGAGAACAAAGTTGCATGTAGGATGCCCTATCAAAATAATAATGGAAATGAAAATCTAAAAGGGCTGAGGATTTTCGGAGCACAAGTTCTCTCTTTGCACGTGTAATCGCAAGATAATTGGCCACATTTCCAAATGTGGATCCGCGGCCCTCGGGGAAAACATTTGCAATAATCTGACTGATTTTCACAGCAGCTGTTTCCTAGTCCTGGTTCACATGCAGAGAGGTCTGTTTGACCTGAATGCAGTGGAATCCCACAATGCACTCTGCCCAAAACAACCGTTTACATGTGTTTTTCAGTGTTGGGAGTTCTGCAATATGAGGCGTGAGTATTGTGTGTTGTTTTTTTCCCCAACTTCAGTAGGAAAGCATTTGCAGATTACAAAGTAACATTTAAAATGTGAGGAGATTTGATGTTTTATGCTTATTTGCGAAAAGAGCTGATAAATAAATTAATGTGAAAATGAACCCCTGTAAGATTTCAATTGTGTGCAATTTTGTTGTTGTTTTTCTGCATCCGTCTCCTGGCCATCAAATGTAACACATGGGAAACTTAATCAGGCATTGGTCATTTTTATTTTCTGCATCCTTGATGTTTGATTCAGTAGATTCAGTTTTGTTTCTCTCCCCACTAGGCATGACCATTTTTAGATTATTATTCATATGTGAGCCACGAACTGAAGCTCCTTCATCCAGAGAGCATATTTCTCAATAGTCTTTTCTCTCCCAGCAAATCCAATTATGCCTCTTTGATAGATAACCTTCAAACTTTGATTCTAGTATAACGGGTGTCAACAAATCACCCGTCACCTCTTCATTCACTTCAACAAGACATTCCTGTCAACGTGTTGACTGTTTTTCTGTTCATCCATGTCTCTTTCATCCAATCCACATGGGGAGTTGCACTACTTCAGACTTTAAGTGGACAGATTTTGCATAGTAGTAGTCTCCTGGGGTCCGTCTTTACCAAAACGTTCTCCCTGATTGTCTTGTTTTCCTTTAATGAGTGTTTGTTCTCTGCTAATCAGTTTGGCCGGATGAAATGCAATGCATAGAAATTAAATATCATGTTTGAGTTAAGTAGCAGGTATTCCTTTTGTTGTCTTTGAGATCTGAATAGGTAAAGTAAACAATGGGCTCTATAAAACGGTTTCTCCAGCTCTCTCTGAAGCTTGACTCATAAAGCAAACACACTTTCAGAGGGAATTTATTAAGTGCCGCGGTCTGTTTACTTGTTTATTGCAATGGTTGTAACAAATGTTATGTCTCTCTCCTGTTCTTCAGGCTCAGATCTGCAGGTGTGCCAGCCGAAAGGCCTGACCTGCTGCTCTCGCAAAATGGAGGAGCGCTACTTGCTCATTGCCAAACAGAATATGGAGTCCAGTCTCCAGGCCACCAGCGCTCAGCTCAAAGTTCTCATCATTCAGAATGCCGCCCTCTTTCAAGGTGAGTTTCTGTGTGACTTATTTATAAAAATCAATTTGACATGAACCAAGAGAAATTAACCAAGAGAAAACATTACCGTCTCCAGCCGTGAGAGGGCGCTCTATGCTGCTCAGTGCTCCTGTAGTCTACCACTGAAAACATAGAGCGCCTTCTCGCGGCTGTAGATGTTTTCTCTTGGTTCTTGGTTCTAAATAAATGCGACATAGTCCAGTGCGACTTATATATATTTTTTTCCTCATCATATATTTTTGGACTGATGCGACTTATACTCAGGTGCGATTTGTAGTCCAAAAATACGGTAGATTAGATTAGATTAGATTAGATTATGGGCCAGTTTTACTAACAGCTTGTGCCAGCGCAAACCGTCTTTTGGCATTAAAACTGTACTGTCAGGTTTTACTAAAAACACGTAGTGAAGAATTAGCATGGAAAAGGACAGTTCTTTTTGTGCCTGACCTTATTAAATATGCATTTGTAGGAGTTTCCCTTTCAGATGCAAACATTATGGGAGGAGAGTATTCAAATGAATCACGCAATGCATTTTACTAATGTTTGCGATCTTCAAATAATTGCTATTTATGCCATTATTTAATACCAAAAAAGCATGTCTTAAATCATTTTGTGTGTGATATTATTGCTAGGAAGAAGCACTGCAGAGAACAGAGAGCATGTGGTAGAAAGGAGAGGATTTTTTCCAGACATATTATTTTGAATGCCAGAACACATTATCCGGACATATTGTTTGCCAAGCCATGTTATTTTTAATGTGCTTCAGAAAATAAAAGATGACTTGGAACCATCAACTAGGAGTCACGCAATACCGGGTCTTTCAGAATTTCCTAGCAAAAGCTCTTGCGATAATTTGCCCTGTTTAGTAAAACTGCCCCTAGGTTTCTTGCAGGCTTATTATTTGTTGTTGAAGGTAAATTGTCCTTTCTAACCTTTCTTTAATTTCAAAGTTGCTTCCCCAGCACTGATTACATATGGACAGCCAATTATGAATAGAAAGTAGCATTCACGTTGATTGAAAAATGGATCTTCTTGATTGGTCAGTTTAATGAATCGTGTAATTTGGGTTGACTCCACTAATTGTGTTGCACTAACAATGTTAGCATGGTGGATTTAGCTAGCCCCTGTCTGTTCAGAGAGGTGGCTCAATGCTAATTGCTTCAGCTTTAAGCCTGAGAAAAATTCCCAAACAGTCTGCAGAATTTCTGAAATGTGCTCTTGTCTCGTCGTGTTTTTTTTCCTGGCACACTCCCGCAGGGAATTGCAAGCGGGCCTTGTTTGCAATCTTCTGTACTGCTCTCCCCATTGCTTTTGATTCTTTTGTACTTTTCGTGGCTGACACAGATCAAAGGGCTCTGCTCTCCACTCCAGCATACTCCATCCCTTCCCTTCACTCGACTCCCATCAGCCCCTGCTGCCCCTCGCCACGTTAGCCTGGCTTTCTCACACACCGCAAGCAGCGCCAAAGAATCGGCTCTTTGAAGTCAACTTTGCCAAACAATCATGAAAGTTAAGAGGCTCTGTCACAGGGACTTTTTCAGGGCATCTAGTGATGAGCGGCACGCGCCAGTTTTCTGGGTCCCTTCATCGGTCTCATATCGCATTTAGTCACAGTGTGTCTCTTTTGATTCATGTCAATGGCTTGGTTAAAAGCCTCTAAAATCTTAAACAGTATCAGCCTGTAGGTGATAAAAGATAGACATGTGGCATGTGAGGAAGTATTTTGAGACTTCACTTTGTGATTCAGTCTGCCCTACAAATCAGGAGTTCTGAAAAATAAGACACAATATAAGGGTGCAGCATCTGCTATAAAATCTGTCATGGCGGTACCTTATCAAAAGGTACTAATATATACCATATTGATACTAATATGTTCTTTTAAAATACTAATATGTTCCTTTAAGGTACTAACATGCATCCTTTAAGGGTAAATAAAAGTGGCCACATTGACAGTCTTTGGACCTATTTTCTGAGCGATTATACACGATAGCATGTGTCCTTTTCGTGTGATATCCTAGAATTCCATAAACAAACACCTTCCTTCATGCGGATGATGAACCAGGGTCGGAAATTAACAGGGGCTTGGGGCAAAAATGCCACCGAAATGAACAAAAATGCACCACAAATTCCAGATAAATGGGCTAAGATTACCCCTGCACAATAAAACAATCGATTACAGAAAATGAATGAAAAGTGTATATTGCACGTGTCGTGCACGGTGTAATAGACTGCTTTTTTTGCAACGCAATCATACACATATCCATTGAGTTTAGCAATGCAGTGACCAATCAGAGAGGCTTAGATTAGTCAGCGATGAAATCTCCAGAGTTGTTGTTGAGTGTGTGCGCTCACCGATTTAATTCATAATGAACTGAATGACTCATCATAATACCGTGCAGACATGTTATTCACAACAGTGTAGGTTGATTGATTGAAGTAATGGTTAAATTCAAGTATTTGAGATGACAGAAAACAGATACAATTATTAAGGTGGTGATAAAAATTGCTCAAAAAAAAAATCAATAAAAAAAACAACCCTGGACATCTATTCCAGGGGCCAAAAAGTGAAAGTGACGTGACATACATCCAAGTATGGTGACCCATACCTCGAATTCGTGCTCTGCATTTAACCCACCCAAAGTGCGCACACACAGCAGTGAACACACACACACTGTGAACACACACCCGGAGCAGTGGGTAGCCATTTATGCTGCAGCACCCGGGGAGCAGTTGGGGGTTTGGTGTCTTGCTCAAGGGCACCTCAGTCGTGGTATTGCCAGCCCGAGACTCGAACCCACAACCTTAGGGTTAGGAGTCAAACTCTCTAACCACTAGGCCACGACTTCAAAGAGAAAGGAAAACTTAAATTGTGAATATGTTTGAGCGTCACTGAATGACATCTTGATATAGTAGACATTGTTATTTATATGGCGTTAAGAAAGAACTTTCATCTAGATCAAGTTTGCTGGTCACACAATATTTCTGCCAGCTGTTAAACTGAACTGGTGATTAATGTAGTACTGGAAGGGATCATTTGGAGCCAACGATGGACACCAAACTCTGGTGGAAAACCAAGTGAGTGAGGTGTTTTGGTCTCACATGTCATTCAGATTGATAGACAGCTCTAATTTCTGTTAGCAGGACAGAGCGAGATCTGCAGCGGCACACATAGCTGCTTTTAACCACTTTGGGAAGGTACACAGCATGTAAATGACACTGACTCTTTTTTGTATTCGGAAAACAAATTAACAGGTAATCCCCATTTCAAAGACTGTAATATAAAAAGAGAGTCATGCTTAATTTATCCATTTTCCTATCCTCAGATCCACCCTTGAAAGACATGCTTTAGGTATTGATGTGTGTGAGCACAGAGAGCCAGAATGAGTTCTGGGTGAGTGTGTCTGCTGCATAACAAATTCTACCCAAAATAAGATAAAAGTCAACTGTATGTGTAGTGCCTTTTTAACATAACAGCTTATCATAAAACTGCAAACAATATGGAAGAGCAAATTAATGTGATGCTTTAAGACACAAACAGACACATATCCACACACAAAATGATTGTTTTGCGTTCCGTGTTTATTGCTCTAGGACAGAGCTAGTAAAAAAGATATGGAAAAGAGAATGTAAATCTTTGTTTATGGTTTAAATATCATCATGTAATGGAGACTGAGCCTCAAAAGCAGTTAGATCTGGGGTCTTCAACAGGGGGTCTGTCTGTGGCAGTACGGCAGGGGGTCTCCAAAATATTGTTTGATCTTGAACAAATGTTTGTAGAAAAAAAAGAAAATATGTATTAAATAAAAATACAATATTTAATAGTTCAGCTTCCCACATTATATATTAGTTTGCGCACTATATTATATTAGTCTGTAGTGCATTGAAGAGTTTGATGTCAGTCTTTTTTTTAAAGAAATTAATACTTTTATTTAGCAAGTATTGATCAAATTTATCAAAGGTGACAGTAAAAACATGTATAATGTTACATAATATTTATATTTCACATAAGTGCTGTTTTAAAACTTTTTATTTAATAACAATTCCTGAAAAAATATCAAATTGTCAGAAAAATAATAATAATGAATAAATTAAAGAAATAAGCACTGCAACTGTTTTCAACATTAAAATTAATAATAAATGTTTTGCAGAGCAGCAAATCAGCATATTATAATGATTTCTGAAGAATCATGTGACACTGAAGTCTGGCGTAATGATGCAAAAAATTCAGCTTTGCATCACAGGAATAAATTGTATAGAAAAGATTAAAATAGAAAACAGTAATTGTAGTAATGTTTCACAATATTACTGTTTTACAGTATTTTTTATCAAATAAATGCAAGCATGAACAGCATAAGAGACCTCTTGCAAAAAATTAATAAATAAATAAATCTTACCAACCTCAAACTTTTGAACGGTAGTAAATGTCAGTATTGATTATTTGTCATTGCAGTTTAAGCAGAGTGTAAATACACAAATATAGTACTATAAATTTTCCTTTTCCTTGATTTTTTTAAATTCTGCTCAGACTTAATCAGCAGTGCAAAGGGGAGACTATTTATTCACCATGTCTTCACCATCTCTTCATGTTCGGCAAATCACAGCTCATTTAGTTTTTAAGATAGCCTCTCACACACACTTTCTGACAGCTCTAGACAAAACAGATGTTACTGGCTCTCTAGTTTTAACCCAGTCAGATCTTCAGAGGAGCACGGGTACTTAGACTTCACAGTAGAGGATCCATTAAGACTGCATTTAGCTCAGAAATATCCATGCTCAGTTCATGCCTAAAGTTTAGACTTATAGTTAAGGAAGTCATATTCAGTCAAGCATTACATCATCCCTCATCTTTCCTCAATTAGATGTCTGGTTGCTATAGACATTATGCCAGCCTGTGGTTTGTTTGTTCCCGAACAAAATTTAACAACAGTCTTACACAATTCAGTGCTTCTATACCTCAATGATCCTCTTTATCCTTAGCGACAGCAAGTAATCAAAGGTTATTTCAGTCGACGCTGCATGTCCAATTCTCGTCCCAACCTTGTTAGCGCTGCTCGATCTTAAGTGCTTTAGGCGTCTGGTCTTAGTTTCAATGTTTTTTTCCCCCGTCCCGCTTTTTCCCGGCATACTACTCTCTAATGCTGCCCGCTCCACTCTCTCACTGGAGTCATTTAGCTCTTTGTCGAAGTTTCGCCATAACCCAATAACGGCCTGGCTGACAGAGAGCTGGACGGGCCGTGAAAGCCATCTGAAGTTGTTTACTCACCGCCTAGGGCGAATTTAATAACTTAATGATGGTTAGAAATGTCTGTGCCGTCTCGCAAACAAGCCCTTTGTGCCTCGTTTGCCTGATGAGTGAAAATATACTTGCCATCACCGCATCTTTCTCTTGCAATTATAATTAGTTTTCTCTCGCAGGCTCTGTGGATATTTATGGGCTGGTGTCGTAGGGGCTCGTCGAGGTCTTTGGTGCTCGCTTGAATATGCAGAGTCTAGTGGAGACTGATCCAGTCTGGTGTAATCCTCAAAGTGATCTCTTTCCCCAGACTCTGTGCTGTGGTAAAGAGACCAAAAGCTCGGAGGGTAAGGAACAGCTTAGAGAGTGACTCAGTGGAGACTCAAACTGCAGATCGCGCCGGGAGACACACACTTCAATAGTTTGCTTAGGATGAGCCTTAACTACAGTGCAGTTAGTGAAGCTCTGTGGAGCCTTATACTGTCAGTTATATATTGCTTTCTAAGTTAAGCATTGCTCTGTAACTGCCCAATAGCTCTGAGGTGTTAAAAAAGTGTTTTCCTTAAGCAGCAATGGTGAATTTAAAGTCAAGGGCATTATTTTTCAGATAGCTTTGTATGTTCAAGCTCTTTCTGCAATTATTTTGTTTTGTAAAATAAAAAACAGTACAAGCAATTGAATGATATTCAAATATGTAGATTATTCAGGCAGGCAATTATTCAATTTTCAGAGCCATATATTATAGATTGCGTTTAAATTTATTATTATATTATATTATATTATATTATATTATATTATATTATATTATATTATATTATAGCTTTTAGCCTTTAGTTTTTAGTTTTATATTTATAGAATATATCTTATATGTTGTATTATTAGATATTATTAATAGATTTTTTTTCCAAAATGTATTTTTTAATGTATTTTATCCAACTCTCTCTCTGTACTTATGACTATTTCTGCTGCTGTACTATTAAGACATAAATGACCGGAGTTAGGATTGATCTGTGTAATGGTGTTGGTCATAATGCCGTTCATCAGGCCAGTGCGACCAATCGTGGGCGAGTGCTGATATGCAAAAATGTACAGTCGTATGTTCCTGTGCTCAAGCTTGTGACATCAAATCCATGATGCTTTCTGAACAAAGTTAGTTTCTTCTTGAAAGAACAGCAAAAATCTATTTTTCCGTGATACTGTGTCTAAACAAACAAGTATGAAACCATTTCACGACAAGTTCATCAGACATCACGACTCACTGTGCAGAAATGCGCATCTGAACATTAACCATGATGACCGTGCCATTGAGGTCTAATTGTTGCTAATACATTAGCATGCATCTACATGAGTAAAGATATGAAGTAGCAGTGCTCTCTTGATTATGACAGTAATTACATTGTGAGGTGGCATACGGTTTGCCTGTTGTTTGTGAATGAGAGTGGTGCATTGGAGCAGGTGATTAGAGTCTGGCCCTGAATTAGCAGATGGTGAGGAGGAGAAAGACCTCAGAGTGTCCATGCGAGCTGAGGGGACAATCAGCACAGAGGAGGAAGTGCGTCGCAGGGCAACAGCTCATCATATATTCCTTCGTGCAGATGTTTCTAATACCCACCCACACATTTCTGGCCCAGAAATCTCAAACATTACAACCTTACACCCAAGTTCCTTTGTGCCCCAGTTCTGTCACTAGCACATGTAGCAAGTCTATTATTACAAATCCTTCTGCAGCATGTTTAAAGCCCCCATTTACACCTTCGGCTCCTCCCTGACCAGCTTATTCCTGTCTGTCACCCGCTTCGGTGGCTTAACGTTGTGGTTGCATCCCCTGAGGTACGAGTATTTCCCCCTGCTTTGCTTTCAAGTATGCGCTTTGTCCTGTCGGGTTTGTGTGTTTCTAATCATCCTCCTGATGTTTAATTCGGTCCACACTTTAGCCCAAATTCTGCGGCTGTCTCTTTGTTGATAGTGTGGCATCCAGTCTGCTCAGCATGGGGTGTATTTGCATTTTCATTGTGGCCGTGGCTCGGGAAATCTTCAATAGCGGCCGCATTATCGCCCCCGGAAAGAAAAGCAAACCACACTTCGAGAGTTCAATTTAGTGAGAAGTGTGGTATTTCTTTCTAGTGTCTTGCAGTGTTGGAGACAAAGGCTTATCTCTTTACTTTGATGAAGACGTGTTTTATTGTGACTTATGAAGGCCCGTCGAGTCGCTGTGGAGCGGGAAAAAAGGAAACGGGACAAGTTGCATATGACAAACAATGGGCTAAATGGACATGAATTATGCATGGTCCGATTTTTCTCTCTCTTGTTTTTTGTTTTCCATTTGCGTTCTCACATAAACTTTACCAGCAACTCTATGGAGGGCATTAGCGCTGATTTGCTCCTCCGGCCTTGTGACACTGCATCATTGTGACAATAGGTTATATGTGATCTGTTCCTCTCACCTCATATTCCCTTCAGAGCTGCTGTTAAATGCTGAATCTCACAGGCAGCGTTTATGTACATGTGCTAATGCAGGCCGGTTTTCCCTGCACACCTCGGCGAATGATGAATGCGTGTGTGCATAAGGCCTTTATATCTCGCTCACTATTCCTCAACTCAGCTCTATTCTGTTCTAATCATGCAAAACCTCAAAGTCATTTTCAGCACCGTAAGGTGTAAGATTGTGCTCTGTTTGTCTCAGTGATATCGAGAGCAAGGAACATTTTGTAATTATGCTTAATGATCTCTCACAAATGTACAATCTGCCGCCATAAATGTCACAGTTCGGTAGACGTGATGACGGGTGGGTTATTTGAGAGCACGGTTTAGTGGATGTGAGGAAACAGCGGATTATATTAAGGAGTAATCCGTCACTATTTTCTGTCCCGGGCAGTGGCTGTTTACGCTATGCTAATGATCCAAATTCTTGCATGACTCCCGTGCCGAGATACTTCATCATGGAAAACAAACAAACAAGAGCTGTATTTGGATCAAAGAGCTTTCTGAAATAGTAGCATCAAAACCCCATCAGTTGAGCACCGCTTTTAACTCCCTGCCATCCTCCCCGAAAACAACACTGCTTTACAGCCCTCACTCGTTCACCACGAAACCTCTCAGACACATTAAAGCCACTTGAGTTTAGCGTTCACAATACACCAAAGATGTCGAACAAGATGGAGGTCTCTGAGAAGCTGTTTTATTTATTTGTTACTAGAATATAGTGCAAAATATTGGGAAATTTATAAGGGAAGGAAGGGCGAAGTTATCAATGTGGAAGCATACTTGAGTAAAAGTAAAAAAGTTTTCATATTTAATAATACGTGATAATGATTGATCAATGATTGTCATAATTAACTCACCCTCATGGCATTCCAAACTCATAAATTTGGGTTAATCTTCAGAACAAAAATTAAGATATTTTGAATGAAACATAAGAGCTTTTAATTAAATTTCAGGTAATCAAATGTTAGAGGATCCCAGAAGGTCATAAAGATATCTTAAGAGGAATTATGATGTCTTTTAAAGAGATATGATTGCTTTACACTTTTTCCACATAAACATACATAGAGCATACAAATATGGTAAACATGAGAGCAAATATGGTAAATCAGGTATGTGTCATTAGCATGCATATACCGAAGCCTCACTAGTGTGTCACTCATGCACGTTTAAGCTTCTGAATAAGATTACATTTATAATCTTTTTTAAGTTTTGGTTACCAGGACTTTCGAGTCAGATTTCCAGATTTTCAAACCACTGTATCTCAGGCCAACTATTGTCTGATCCTAATAAACCATACCCCATTTTCAGATTATGTATAAATCTCAATTTCGAAAAAAACTGACACTTAAGACTTAAGGTTTTGTGGTCCAGGGTCACATATTGTAACTATATGTGTGTGTGTGTGCTCTTGTTTTTGTGACATATCAGGACACAACTCTGTATAATGACATGGGTATGACACAGGTATTACAAGAAGAGGGTGACTTATGAGGACATAACTCATGTACCCATTTTTCAAAATGCTTATAAATCATACAGAATTAGTTTTTTTGGAGAAAGTAAAAATGCACAAAGTTTCCTGTGAGGGTTAGGGTTGGGTGTAGGGTTGGTGAAGGGCCATAGAATATACAGTTTCTACAGTATAAAAACCATTCCACCTATAGGATGACCCCACTTTTCAGAAAAACAAACGTGTGTGTGTGTGTGTGTGTGTGTGTATCTTGTTAACATAAGAATGATATTTGACTTTGACTAACTAATATAATTGATCTTTTATATCTTTTTGCTCTCCCAGTGCTGCAACATTTGTGTGATGTCCTTGTAAAATTGGTAAATATTCTAGAAGGTGGGTGTGTGAGATTGAAAAATGTCTTTTGACTTGAATGTCAAAGAAACTTTCAGTACAAAGTCTAGAGACTTCATCACTTAAAAGCAGATTTGAATTTGTGGCGTACACAAACCCAGCCATTAAATGCATAAATCATTGTTTCTCTCCGCAACTGTCTCTCTTTAACCTTTCATCCTTTTGAATGTAGGAGGTTGTGTTTGTCATCTTAAACCTGCCCTCATGAGGCTCTCGGCGCCCTACTAACGCCTGTGCATTCAAAGTCAAGGCCGATGTATTTTTCATTCACTGCATTGAATTATTGAGCAGCTTATGCAATACGTAATGTGTGTAACTTTGCCACGGCCATGTCAAAGACCTGAGAGCAGAGTGGAAGAGCTTGACATATCTAACTCTCTAATTCTTCATTTTAAGCTTATTTTGCTTGGCCCATGTGGGAGTAAGATCGACAGGTCAGACGTGCCAAATACCATCTGCAAACAAAGTCAATGCTTCTAAATGCATTTAAATAACAATTTAGGTTATTATTGCTTCAAACTATCCTTTAAGGTCAAAAAGAGTTGGAAAGAAGGCTTAATGACTGCTAATCTGGGCAGACAATCAGTCTTTTAAACCTGAAGTGTGTAATTTTATTTTTTTCTGATGGTAAAATACTTTCACCTGTCCAAGCGTATTATGTGAAGAAAACTATGAGTAAGACATTTGTTGGTTGAGTTCTTGAAAAACACTCTGGCGCTGTCAAAACATTTATGCTTTTGGGCATTCCCGACCAACAACATTGCCTTTTATAATAGCTGTGGAACACCGTCTGTTAGCATTTCCTATTATCTCAACGCCATTTGCTGGGCTGGTGTGAGATATGCCAGAAGTACATGATTTATAATCTGTCATCTTTGGGTCAGAAGAACCTGGCAGGAGCATTAAGAGGTTATGAACAATCACCTGAGCCGTGAATGTCATTTGATAACATAACTGGAGCCACAGGAAAATTCTCTCTCCTCTCTCTCTCTCTCTCTCTTTCGCTCTCTTGCCGTCTCTCTCTTTCTCTCTCTCTCTCTTGCTGTCTCTCGCTCTATTGCCGTCTCTCTCTTTCTCTCTCTCTCTCTCTCTCTCTCTCTCTATATATATATATATATATATATATATATATCTGTCAAAAAATTTTTTTAGAAACTATTTCATTCTTTCTATTTCCCAATTTGTTTCACAACATGTTTAATTCAGTGTTACTTTCCATTTATTTGTCATTTGTGAAATGTACTACCAATTTCAAAGTGAAAATTGTTTCACCCGAACTTTCTCTCCTGTGCCATTATGTGAATAGATTGGTTTGCCACCTTCATTTTTTAAAATTTTCCAAATCAGGCACTGAAAAAAAATCACATCCACTGTTCTGCTGTTACATAAAAAATATTAGCATATGTGTTACTTGAAAGAGAAATGTATTCCATCACAATACACGGCTAATTTTGATTGGCTGTCAATAGAGAATTTTTTTTTGATGTTGCAGCATCTATCAGCGGAAGCACATTGGGCCATACTAACCAGCCAAGCCCTGACCCTTTAAAACATGATTATTTTTTCAATACCATTTCATAGTGCTAGTGGCACAGAAATGAAACCTTTTAGCACAAACCCTTCGGCTTTAAAACAATGGTTGTTCCAGTTCGTCTATAGCAGGGTTTGTGAACCCTGGCAGTGTAGGTGAATAATTCAAGATGGGAACGTGTTGCGAGGATATGTCAGCCTAGCAGGAGGTTGTGAAGTGGGGACGGGATGCCCAAGAGATTGGGGCAGCTGGAACAGGAGGGTAAGTGAGGGTCTCTCTGCTTGGATGGGCTGATGTGAGGAGAAATGTTTGGGTGGGGAAAGAGAACAGAGGGACTTGGTGAGATTCTCATCAATCCCCTGTCTCGGCAGCATAGATCCCAGGGAGGAATTGTGAGGCTAAGTGGCATGATGAAGGAGGTTCTGCCATGCTCAATCACTCTCCCCTCCCACCCCTCTGTCCGACTGACAGCGTTGGCCACCCGTGCTGATAGATGGATCGCTGGAGGAGTGAAGGAGGAGGCATTTAATGCTCTCTCCATTCATTTACGAGCGTGAATGTTATTGCAGAGAAAGGCTGCATCGGTTGAAAAGCAATCCTCATTATCTGCTGAAAGGGCTCGGTTGCTGCCCAGCCTGCTGATAGTTTGCATGCAAAGAGGGTGAGATGTCTCTGTAGACTGGATGTGTGTGTGTGTGTGCAGTGTGGCGGGATGGCAGACTGAGGGAAAGCACCATGCCGGCACAGTTAACTTGGACCTTGTTAGTATTGATTTTGCCCAGATTGAGCACCCATTCATTTATAATTCATTCTTCTCTCAAAACAATCAGATAGGGAGGGTTATGACTGAAAGACAGGCAGGAGTGAGACAGGGCATTTCTTCTAATAAAAAGGAAAAGGGCATTAGGAAATACGTTCAATGTGGTCTAAAAGTCAGAGGGCTTGTTGAAAATCTGGGATGGAGATTCTAATTGAAAAAATATCATATTTTAGGGGGAAAAAATTAAGGGCAGTGGCTTTACTCACCCTTGGGCCATCCATTACATTACATTTACTAGACTATTTTGGCCCAGAAGCAGTGCTTTAAAATTAAAATCTTGTTTCTTGCAAACACACAAATTTACACTAATGGAGTGGTGTGGATTACTTGTGGATTTTTGTGATATTTGTGGACTCTCATTCTGACGGCACCTATTCACTACAGAGGATCCAATGGATCTTACAAATTATGTAATTGCTAAATTTCTCCAAATCTGTTCTCATCAATAAACAAACACATTTATATCTTGGATAGCTTGAGGAAGAGTGATTTTTCAGCAAATTTTTAAGTAACCTACTCTATGAGCTATTTTTAAGTCAAGTTTGCGACAGTCAAATTAGTGAAGTTTTTATACATACAGTCAGATGTTCTTGGTTAAATTCTGGAGAACATGATCTTCAGATTTAACACATGCAGTTCATGCAGATGGTGTGCTGCTTTCATTAAAGAAAAAGAGAGAAAAATTCAATACAAAAAAATTCTGAAGTTCATTCAATTCATTTAGACTCCACTTTATGTAGCACGCAGTTTTTGCTGCAATATAGGTCTGCATCAGTTTAGAAACAGATTCACAGCGCATAGCAGTGAGGCAGTGTTGTCCTTTGGGTCATTCCTGCTATAGTCTGTCACGGATAATCTTGTTGACAAGCATTAATGAGGAAGTAAGGCTCTGAACTTTGAAAGCATGTATCAGTATGTGAAACACAAGGCCGTCTGTCTACACGCTATGGCATGTTAAGAGGAATGATGCTTGGTTGAAGCATGTGGGCAGATGTCAGTGAGGGATAGTTACTGTCAGGGTCAAGGGTGAGCTGCTGTGCATCGGATCCCCTGCTCTGGCCAGCTGAGCAAATTGTCCTGCATTAATAATCGACTAAATCCAGCCATATCAACTGTTTACTCATGCTGAACACACGGTTGAGTCCTCAGTCATACACACACACACACACACACACACAAACACACGAACACACACTATTTTCACCGTCAAGCTGATGTGTTTGCTCTGTAGATCAGCTTAAATCATGTGTGGTGTACCACTGTGCCATTTTGACCAATTAATTTATTTTTCTTCCATTTCTCAGTTTCCTCAATTTTTTTTAGTTAGAAAGGGAAAAAAAAGAAAGAAAGTGATGGTGTGTTGTGGTGCTTGCTGTTTTAGCATATGTTGTTTGTGTGTAGACTGTTAAGAAATAAGAATTACGCAACACATATTAAAGCTGTCTTTTTAGGTGAATAACAGATATTGTTGTCATATAATGAAATATTAATTGTGTTTACCATGATCGCAATTTGATAAAAACGTTGTTAGTTACCAATTAGTAACTAAGCAAATAAATTATATAGAGAAAGCAAGCAAAGAACATCATCAAAGAACAATATATACATTATTATTTCAGTCTAGAGGAAAGTTAAGCCCTCTCAAAAAAAGAAGAAATCTCTCGTTATATTCAATGAAGCTGTCTACACTTGCAGCATTTGCACTTTATTTGGGACAGTAATAATTTACATTTTTGTCCAATTTGATGTCCAATTTTGTCCATTTTTGGCACCCTCCAGAAGTTGAAATTGTTATTCACTGAAAATCTTACTCACTGCTTCAGGTTTGTTCAACCTATGGGACGACCGATATGTGTTTTTCAGATTATTATAGATCAAGTAGACCGATAAATAATATTTTGAATTATATATATGTCTGGTGTAAAAATGAAAATTTATGTCAAAATTAAGGATAACAAGGTCTCTGACAAAAACTTCCTTTAAATGCTTTTTAAAAAAGTTGTTGGCAAATCGGTTTGGAAAATGAATGAAAACGCTAACCATAAAAATGCTTAATATCTGTGGGAAGAATCTGACCAGTCCAATCATAATATGCTGAAGCACAAATAAGATTTGAAAGGTACCACAGAGGGAGATATTTTCAGTGTATAACAGCAGAAAGTTTGGCTGTTGGTTCCCCAGTGGCCCTCTGGTCTCTTACATTCATGTACTGCTTCATGGTGAGAAGTCAGACGAAGGTCAGGAGTTCATGCAGTTTTAATTATTGAACCTACTTCATCCTGGATTCTTTCCCTCCTACTTCTTCTCTTTCCCTGTGCGTGTCTAGTATGTTTAATTATTTTGTAATTTTGTAATCCTGTTCCTTCTGCACTTTTGCTGTTCTATTTTCTACACAATTTCTCTCTCTGTGGTAATTTACAGCTGTCAGTGAATGTGAAGATGGAGTCCACAGCAAATGGACGTTTACTCTTTTAACCTGCGGCGTGAATAATTCAGAGCCACATAGTGATCAGAGAGACCCTCAAGCATTCAGCCCTGCCATGACCTAGTCCTCTTCCTCAGACGCACCTCTCTCTCACAACCTCTTTCTTTGGTTTCTTCTTGCCTTCTATTTTCTTTCCTCTCTCATTTCTATTTTCTTGCCTGGCTCTCATTCTCACTCTCTCTGTCTCATGTTGAGAGGGGATCTGTTATGAGGCTGTTGCCATGTAGCTCCTAATTTATTTCCACCCTGTCTCCTGCCCCTCCCCACTGTCACCTGCGCTCTGATTGGCTGAGAGTGCTTCAGCCTCCTGTAGGTGTGAGGGAAAAGCTCCGTGCCCCACGGCGTCTCTGCTGTTTGAGTCAGCCGAGCTGCTCAGTCCATCCTGCTCCTGTGGTCTGTCCCCACCAGCCCCTCTCCATCTGTCACTGTACACACATCTCACACCTCACACACACATACACACCTGTGCCCTTAGAGGGCATGCACTGAGTGTGTCAATGTGTGTGTATTACTCTATGTTTGTGTCTGCTTTTAAACCCAGAGAGCAGGGGTTCCTAGGATTTGTTTTCAGCTGAAAAAGTTAACTAATTAATTAAAAAATGTTGGTACAAATAACTTTAATTTAATGTTTTTTTAATTTTTAATTAATGTAATGAATAATAAATAATTAAATAATAATATATAATATATCTTGGCTATATACACAATTTTAAGTTTAAGATTAGTATGGTCTTGTTTTAGTAAGAAATTAATACTTTTAATACAAATAAATGCAGCCTTGGTGAGCAAAAGAGACTTCTTTAAAAAAAATGAAAAAAAGCTTTTAATATTTGTTGTGCAGTATACATAAACCCATGTATTCTCAGTGTGTCATCTGAGACTCACACTAATAGTTAGTTGGCACTTGACCACTAGTGCAATATTCCCAGCGTGACTCATTGCTCAGTCACTTCTGTTTCTTCTCCCTCCATCACTGTTTCATCTCTTCTCTCTGTATCCACTCATCTGTGTCTTTGTCTAATTGGCTGTTGTTTGTACAGCACAACAGCAGTTGAGAGCTCTTGTGTGTCTCCTTTGCTGGCGTCTTCTGAGTGTTTAAATGACCTGATTGAGGAGCTGTGTGTGTGTGTGTGTGTGTGTGTGAGTGGAAATGAGTGTTTGGAGATGTTCAGCTCATGGTCAGGTAAATAGCTGACTGGTGTTTGTCATCCTCATTAAATGGACAATATAATCAAAGCTCCATACAGCTGTCTGATTGTCCTGAGTACACTTTTGATTTTAAAAGGATAGTTCACACCTACAAAAAAGTATCATAAATGTTCATACCACAAGTGCACTGTATTCTAGTTCTACTGATACAATATGACAGACCTATATAGTATAGTGGATGAGTTGTACACTGTAAAAATAAAAAAAAATAAAAAATAAGCATTTTAATAAATAAATCTAGTATGAAATTAATGGAATAAACATTCATGAAGATAAGATGTGACATAAAAACCCACATGTACCTAACTTATAAGAAAAAATTTGAAAGAAACTGCTAATTCATGAAAAAATTATGTTCCAATTATAATATGTGACCCTGGACCACAAAACCAGTGTTAAGTCGCTGGAGTATATTTGTAGCAATAGCCAAAAATACATTGTATGGGGCAAAATTCTTGATTTTTCAGGATAATAAGTAAAGATCATGTTCCATGAAGATATTTAGCAAATGTCCTACCCTAAATATATCAAAACTTCATTTTTGATTAGTGATATGCATCGCAAAGAACTTAATTTGGACAACTTTAAAGGCCATTTTTTCAGTATTTTGATTTGTTTGCACCCTCAGATTCCAGATTTTCAAACCACTGTATCTCTGCCAAATATTGTCCTATCCTAACAAACTATAATCAATGGAAAGCTTATTTATTCAGCTTTCAGATTATCCATAAATCTAAATTTTGAAAAATGGACACTTAAGACTGGTTTTGTGGTCCAGGATCACATATATTTAATTTTATTTATATTTACGGTGTATGGACTACTTTAAAATACCCTTATGGTACTTTTATTGGCATTTGTGGAGCTTAACAACCCTGATCGCCATCTATTTTGCTTGTGTAGGGGAAATATGCTCCTCACTGAGCATATACTGTTGAAATGCCTCATAGCCAACACAAGAGAAGACTGTCTCTTGTGTTGCATTATTTGGACCTGAAAAACATTTTCTCTTGTTGAAAGTGTGAGAAATATTCCATTATGGTCAAACTGGTCTGATGTTGTTTAATCATTTGGGTTTTAGTCATAATCCCAGTTGAGCGTGATATTTCTACAGCATTGAGATGTTTTCTTTGCACATAGAGATCAAAGGAACGGAGCTTGAGAGGCGAGGAGAGGAGCATCAGTGATGTTCAGTTCCGTCTGTCCAAGGGTTTCTGTTTGGCTCTGCTCTGTTGCTCTAACTTCAGGCTCGTTTCTGACTGAACACAGTGCCAGCACACATTATCTCAATGTAAGTGTCTCTGACTCTTCTTGTGCTTTGGATCCCTGCTGTCTTAAAGAGACGGTTTTCTTTTGTCTTCCTTCCTTCCCCTGTCTCTTGTTTCCCACCAGCTGCACCTGTTTCTTTTTTTGTGTATTCTCTCTCTCTCTCTCTCTCTCTCTCTCTCTCTCTCTCTCTCTCTCTCAAGCTAAATCTCTAAGAGCTTCATATCTCTCTGTTACATGACTACATTCCTGCTCTCATTTGGGTTGAGTGCTTAGTTTCACATCCTCAAAATTAAATCAATATTGATTGAATCAATACTGAATCTTTTTCAATTGCATTCTAAACACAGTAATATTAATTTAACTTACATAATCTGTATAGCTTAAATGTTGTATAGTGTATTTTAAAGAAATAATTAACTGAAAATAAGATGGAAAACACTATTTTAATGGCACTAACTAACACTAAAGCTGAGTCTGAAATCACATATTTTCAGATTAAATAGTGCATTCAGTGAGGAAATTAACTCTTTTTTAATTAACTAATTTATTTATTTATTTATTGCACCCTGGCTGCAGTTATTAGAAAAAAGAAACTGTAATATTCAGTCATTTTCTTGCAATTTACACTAACTGTTTTCTATTGAAATATATTATATACATTATAATGTAATTTATTCCTGTGATGCAAAGCTTAATTTTCAGTAGCCATTGTTCCAGTTTTAATGTGTCACATGATTTTTCAGAAAGCATTCTAATATGATGATTTGCTGCTCAAGAAACATGTTGAAAAAAGCTTAATATTTTTGTGGAAACGGTGTACAGTGTACTTTGGTAGACTTAAACATTCAGCTGTTGATGAGAAGGAGTGGAACGCAGGAAGAAAATAGACATGACTCTTAAGAAATATATGAAATTACCTATTCAATATTGGTTTATCCTTGTACACACAGAGGCCAAAATTCAGCTCAGTTTTAGTTCAGTCAGAATATTTCATATTGAAATCAGTTTTGATCCGACACTAAATTACTGACATCTTGCTATCTGGGTCATGTGCATACTCGTGTTTCTTCTTCTTCTCTCTGCACCCATCCCTATCAAGATCTCATTCCATATGTCTGAATCTTTATGTATAATGGATAATATACATATCTGTGTATATGCAAATCCATTTGTGCATTTTGGTTTCGACTCTGATTGACCTTGTCAATGTTATTTTGAAAGGAAGTATAAGCGAGGAAAACATTTCTGCATTCAGATGTCTTTGAATTAGTGTGTCCCAACTGAGTGCCAGGATGCCAAGGTCCTGCTGTGACCAAGGACATCAGGCTCAGTGACAGTTGCACACAACTTATGCAGAAGGGCAAAAGTATCCTCGGGTGTATCCTCGGATTTAGAGGATGACTCAACTCTCAGCGCCGCCGTACGCTGTGATACAGAGCCAGACGGCTGCTGCTGCTTAGACAGATGCAAGTACAGTGAGCATCTTAAATTAGTCTCGCAGTGCCAGAGCAAACAAACAGGTGCTGCTGGGCTTGTTTGCTGTGTGTGTGTGTATGGTTGTGTGTTTGTTTTTGTGAGTGGATGAACCTGACAGTAACTTTTGCCTTATTGTGTGTGTATGTGTGTGTGTATTCTGTCTGTCTGCTTGAGCAGAGGCCGCTCCAACTCGTCTAATTAACCTAGCTCAGACGGATCTGTACTCCAACAGGTGGCAAGATCAGGGAGGCCTGACTGACTGGATCAAAGCCAGCCAACATAATTACAAAAGCCTTTCTGCCATCCTCTCAGTGTCTTACGTAACACTATATTCCTCACATCTATTCACACCCCACAAACTACATTACCGAGTTTTGCCGCAGTAACACCCTCCAAGTGCCTCCGAAACATAATTGGTACCAAAATGGATGTGTGTTGAAGGCAGTATTGATCTGTTGATCTGCTGTTTTTCTCCAAAGTGTGAAACTGGATGAGCGAATGTGGGAATGTGTTTGGTTCCATGCTGGGTTTGATATTTCATTGGCCTCATTAGAGCTCAGTTGGACAGGTGGGGTATAATGCAGCGGACCTCTTGGATCTCTGTTGGGAGAAATTGCTAAGACTGCCTGTATATGTCATTAGAGAGCAATTAAATCTTTGATGCATAACATTTGCAGTTTGGACTGCTATGCTTTTTACTAATACTTTTACTGATACTTTTCATTTCGATTCAACATTTCCTTCACAAACTTCACTGATATTTTTGGGAATTTTAGGAAAGGCCGAATGGCTTTGTCCACTTCTCTTGCATTTTTCTTTTACAAATATGTGACAGCGTGCATTGGAGGCATTGCTGGGAGTTTTCATGTTTGGCAGGCGTGTAGTACACATTGTTGGCTGAAATTGTGCATCTGTAACAATAGTGCGGTGTAATGTGTTCTGTCAGCTGTTCTATCTTACAGAGATGGTCTTGATTTCTCCTTTCAACCAGAGACAAATATCCTGCCAGGCTCTACTGGAGGTTGTCATCAGAATTTAAGATATCATAAATTACACCAATATCAGGTCATCACTTTCCTAAAGCCACAGCTGTCCTGTTCCTCTCCCCTTCTCTACTTAAAGGGATACTTCACCCAAAAATGAAAATTCATTTACTCACCTTTCACTTGTTCCAAACCTGCATCAGTTTTTTCTTCTTCTGATGAACACAAAAGATGATATTTTGAAAGAGTGTTGGTGACCAAACAGTAGATGGTAGCCATTGACTTTTGTAGTATTATTCAGTAGCCATCAAGTGTTTGGTTACCAACATTCTTCAGAATATCTTCTTTTGTCTTTAACAGTTGAGAGAAATTCATACAGGTTTGGAACAACTTGAGTGTGAGTAGATGATGACAGAAATATCCCTTTAAAGTCAACATGAAACAGCATTCACAACCCATTTTACTCCTGTAATGTTGCATATTTATTGATATTATATGGCAGGACAGACCTGAAGTTTACAGATTGTCAAGGACTATTTGCCTCTGAAAAAACTGAAAATTTAGAACAATAAAATTTTACAAAGGTAGAATTTGTTCTTAACTTTATTTCCTGGCATTGCTGTAAACGTTCTAATTTTAAAATCGATAAGCATTAAATTACTGTTAACTACCAAGACTGGATATTGATTAACATTAACCAGTTCCCCTATTGCATCAAGCCAAAAAATAAAAGTAATTTCAAAGGTTAAAATGAAAAGATTCAAAAGACATTTTCTGTGACATAATTTGTAGTTGGTAAAATGATTTGATGTTTTTTAAAAGGAGTCTGGTATTAAGGCTGCATTTATTTGATAGTAAAAACAGTAATATTGTGAAATAACCATTTTAATGTACAATTTTAAATAAATGTTTTCTATTTTTATGCATTTATACATTGTTTTCTATTTTAATACATTTCGATACAAAGTTTAATTTTCAGCATCATTACTCCATTTTTATATATTATTCCATTGTATTCAATATTACTCAATACATATTCATTTTTATTATCAACATTTAATTTAATAAAATTTTTCCAGGATTCTTTGATTAATATAAGGTTCCAAAGAATAGTATTTATATGAAATGTAATATTTTTTGTAATATTGTAAATGTATATAAACTATTAATTTCTTAAAAAGAAGCTGTAAAACTAAATTATAGAAGTAAATAGTGTCAATTTAGATTCCATGTTAAATTTAAATGGAGTTGCTTCTCCCTGTTGTCAGAAAACAATAATTTATCTATTTTGAAGTGCTTTAGATAGATCTTTACCAGGGTTATTTTTTAACCCAACCAGTTATATGCAAGGCATTTTTCATATTTGTGCACAACAAGACATCCACCTTGCTGCAGACCCTTTGTCACTTGCAAACTGTATTTGTTCAGCGCTAAAGCACTTCAGGAAAGAGCCTCCAGGCACTTCAAACATATTTTCGTAGTATTGGCCCCCTGTGTCCAGCAGTGTTATCTCCCCTTGCCAAATGCAGTGCCTCAGAGATCCCCCCTGAGACAGCATTCTGTGAGGGACGCCTGTTAGCTTAGCCTGCTGATGGCCTGCCTCTTGCTCTGTCTTTGGGATTCCCCTATAGGAGGTTAATAGCCCATTGTGACAGGCTGCAATTCTTGAGTGTGTTAGAGCATGTTAGTGTCAGTGGCAGATGTGTAGCCAGGGCTGTAGGCATAGATAGCACAGCATGCATGAGAGCGCATCCATAGACAGTGCTGGGATGGTCCCCTGCTGGGTGCTGAACTTATGGTTCCTCGACTCACTCACAGCAGCGATCGTGTGTCGCTCAGGGCTCGGATGTAGGGCTTTTAGGTGGCACACATTTATACCAAGGGCCTGTCACTCATGAGGTTCGATACCTTTAGCTGTGTCACCCGCCCCTGTGTCCTTGGGGGTCGTCAGTTTCACTTCACTGATATCTGCCATGTCGATGATGTTATGAAGACAGCAAGAAACAGCGCTGATTGCCAGCATGCAATGATCTTTACTCTGTGTTTCCCTTTCTCTCTTTAACACACACACACACGCGCGTATATCTCTGTAGTAGGAGAGTGTTTGTGTGCTAGCGGTATACTTGTCAAATGATTCAGCACCATGGACAGCTCCAGTGATCCTAAACATAGATTTGTGTATATGGCCTTCAGTCATGCACATTTTTATCAACATTGAAACACATTACCTTGATCAGTTTTGAAGTTATAATTTTTGAAGTATTATATTTTTGTCACACTTTATTTTAAGGTCCCAGTTTTCATTATTTACAAACCACTAACTTTTAAATTTGCTGCTTATTTATAGATTGTAAGGTAGTTATTAAAAGGGTCATATGATGCAATTAAAATTTTTCATTTCTCTTTATGTATGTCTCAACTCTTGGTGCATAAAGAAGATCTGTAAAGTTGCAAAGACTGAAGTTTCTGATCTAAAGAGATATTCTTTATAAAAGTTAAGAGTCAATCACACCCCCCTAAAACGGCTCGTTCTAACATGCCCCAACATATCTACGTCACGATGTGGGAAGATTTGCATAACACCACCCAAATTTTCATGCAAAGAAAGAAGGCGTAACTTTCATTCCCACTGTTGCCGCTGCCACCATATTGTGGAGGAGACGCAGTGTTTAATTGTGAAAGCAAAATTACTTTGTTTGGTCTTCCAAAATAAGACACAACTAGAAATCAGATGTTAAGTTGTATTTAAAACAATGTTTCAGAACAGTTCAACCCAAATATTCAGATGTGTGCTGCGCATTTTATGGAGGATGAGGACTGTTTCCTGAACCAGTAGCCTACAATGGGTCTGTGCTCAAAGGCTGTTTCAATAAAGTGAGGCAGTTCCAACTTTGCAAGGACAGTCTGGTCACAAGACCGTATAAGTCATTATAATCAGTAGTTAACGAAGTAAGAACGAAATGTTCTTTTTAACCGAAACTTCTTAGTTAACGGGTCGAACCAGTTCACCAAATCGAAGTAAATTGTTTGAAACTGAGTCTCCAGTATGCACTAATCCACAAATTACTTAAGTTATTCGGTTTATAAACGTGTCTGACGCGAAATAAACCAATATCCCGAGTTATTCAGTTACTCCTAGCAGTACATTGATTGAACTGCTAAAAGAGAACCGATGATAGGATGTGAACAAGTAGACCAGCTGGACTGAGTCTCGTCCTGCTGGGAGGTGGCATCGCAGTATGTCAAGGATAATAAAAATTCAGTCACACGCTTAAGGCATTTGGCCAATCACAATGCACAGAATAGCTAGCCAATCGGAGCATTTTTGTTGGTTTTCACGCTTGTGTTGTTAGTTTTAGGTTAATTGGAATTTGTCAGTTTATGTTTATGTAGCATTTTAGGGCTAAACAGTTAATGTGCTAACCTGTAACATTTGTAGGAAATTTAATGTGGTTGCAAGGCTGTTAAATATCTTAACACAGTCAATCTAGTGTTTCTTCTCTCTTTTTAAAATATTTATATATTTTTTTCTTATGTTTATTCAGGCAGGATGTAAATGTTTCATGTTGTGTAATTTACAATGTACATACAATGATGGCACCATTCCTGAAAAATCTAGAAGATTTGTGTTCCATAGAGCAAATATTCATGCAAGGCCATGGATTACTGATTTCGGAAGATTAATATAAATATGGGAAAAATACCAAGATACTAAGATTCAAATTTGTTATTCATAATTGTAACAAATTCTACTCATTTTAATTTTGCAGCTACATGTCAGCTAATTCTTATTAGAATATTAGTAGACTGCTAGTGTTAATAATAAGAAGCGTGTACTTGCAAAGTTGCTTATAGTCAGTAGAATATCTTTTGGGGGGCCATCATAATAAAGTAAGCAGATGTTCAACATCTTCTACTAATAATATAATAACTGGTAGTTGACGTGGTTGCAAAGTTACTTATACTAAGTGGAATATCTAAATTGAAACCTCCATTAGGGGTGTCTAGTGCAGCTCCTGGAGGGCTGCTATCCCGTACAGTTTAGCTTCAACCCCAAGGTCTTCAGAATTACCAGAATCTTCCACATAGTTTGGACAAGTTGAAGCTAAACTTTGCAGGTCTTTGGCTCTCCAGGACTAGGACTGGACACCCCTCTCCTAAATGTATGCAGTTTGTGGTAACCAAGCTACAGAGCAACTTTTTGCATTAATATGAAGCATGAGATCACAGCTGCTCTGAACATGTCTCATCAAAACAGGATTCAGAGTCGAACCTTGAAGGTTGTCTCAAACATATATTTTTATATTTGCATTGCTTCTTACTTGCTATGTCTTAGAGTCAAATCTAGGTTGTTTATTTTGTGTACGGTTGAAATCTACTACACCTCTTGCTACACCCTAATCATTCTCCTCCGTCTCAGACTCTTCATTTAATGTATTTAATCTTTGAACACTCTCCTAACCTTCTCTTAACCTCTTTAAATGATTAAAGTTCATGCTTTCCTCTGTCTCTCCCTCGTTTCCTTTTCTTCTCGTCTTTACATTGATTTCTTACATTCCTCCCCACACCTCTCTCACCCCCACTGCTTCAGTATCATCAATGAAATCATATATACTTCACTCTCCCTTTTCATCTCTCTATTCCACCTCCTGAGCTTTTAATGTCAGAGATGCATTCATCTTGACACAAACTGTTGCCTGGCATGATAAATATTTTATTAGCCATCTCTTTTTTCAAAGGGGAAATACAAAGAGGAAAGGATGGTGAAGATTTCTTCCTAGATTTTTCCTTGGCTCCCTTGTTTTTTTTATAGGGGGCGCTAAAGTCCTCATGCTCATCCTAATCGTATAAAAGATAAATGCTCCAGTGACGACTTTAATAGTCACTTGTTTTATTGGTGAGACTGACTGATTCTAGCAAAATGACTGTAATTAGAAACCACAGATAGCCATTATATTCATAGCAATGTTCTTTCTGTTATGGTGTATAAACTACCATATTATCACTGAAGCATCTTGTAATGATACACCAGACAGGTTAATGTCCTAGCAATGGTGAAGGATAATGATAATGTGGCTCTGGGTGAGAACAGAATCAATAGACAGAGCATTAAGTCAATGTGAGAGCTCTACAATAACCCACTGGACCTGTGGGTGGACAGACACTCACTGTATATTTAGCCATAACTGATGAGTGTATTTCCTGTTTGGTAATGCTCAGTTGGCCTCATGGGTCATATGTGTGTGCAGTTTCTGACACTCCTTGGCAGAGCCGTTGGGTCATGACTGTGGTTCATGCACAAATGGGTCAGACCGAGATACACGCTGGGTGTGAGTTCAGCTGGAAGCAGCAAAAACACAGGATGAGGCTGTCTTTATTAAAGGGATAGTTCACCCAAAAATGAAAATTCTGTCATCAGTTACTCACCCCTCAAGGTGTTCCAAACTCATAAGCCCTTTGTTCATCTTTGTGTACAAAAAGTATTCTCATAGCTTCATAAAATTACGATGGATGTCACAAAGACTATTTTAATGATGTCCTTACCTTTCTGGGCCTTGAACGTGTCAGTTGGTTTGCTGGGTCAGAAAGCTCTTTTTATATCATTAAAATATCTTAATTTGTGTTCTGAAGATGGACAAATGTCTTACAGGTTTGGAACGATATGAGGGTGAGTAATTAATGACAGAATTTCCATTTCTGGTTGAACTTTGGTTTCAGGCTGCCCATAAAGCTGTTGTTTAAGCTATTATTTAATTTGCTCTGTTTAACCATTGTTGGGGTACTCTATAACATGCATAATAAAAACATTAATGTTGCTTGTTAAAAAAAATTGGTTTTGTTTTGTTTACAGTTTAATCATTTTGGGGTACTCTATTAGGTGCTATTAAAGAACCCCATCAATATCACTTGTTATAATGTAGTAACCATAAGATTAATCAGTTAATGTCTTTTTAAATATGTGCTATATGATATTTTGTAGATTAATGGGTTTCTGTTCACATCAGATTTCTCACTTATGGTGGGGACAACAGGTTACTTTTTTAACTTTGAAATAATATCAGATGATTAAACTAAGAACATCATAGTTATACTTGCAATGTATTTTTGATAGAAGAAGAACATGAAATACACCTTTTGAAAGTTTTGGGTCAGTGGTATTTTTCTAAATAAATTAATATTTTAATCAAGCAAGGATGCATTCAGTAAAAGCTTTTACTTTGTAAAAAAAAAAAAGCTTTTCTTTTGAACTTTCTATTCATCAAAGAATCCTAAAAAGGTGTTATGGCTTCCACAGCCGTTTTCAACATTAAAAATGATAAGATTAGCTTTTCTCCTTTTTGTGATAGGGGTTTTTCATCCTCCAAACCCATCTATGTGTCTTCTTGATCTTATAGCAGAAAGCACACTCTGATCCAGAGAGGGTTCATGTGTTTTTCTGAGGCATCAAAGTATCATGGTGCATATTGGAAATTTTGATCTGTCAGATTTCCTTTTACTTCTTTATACTGCCAACATCAATAGTATATTGTTCTGCCTATTTCTTAGAAGGACTCGGCATCTTTTTTTTTTCTTGACTGTTCTTATTATGTGTTGCTTTTTATTTGCTTTTACATGATGAAAAGTTTGGCTTAGACTCACAAAAGAATAAAGCAGATAAGTGAGGGGAGGAAAAATTGTACAATATAAAAAGAGTAAGACTTTGCCTTTGAGTCGCAAATCCAATTATCCAGCGGCCGAGGCCTGAGGTGACCTATCCGGGCGGTGTACTTGTCTTTGTTCTGTTTTTTCATTTTTCATCAAGGCCACAGAGTCTGCAGATTTTATCAGAATTTCTGAAGCGAGGCGTCTTCAGTGCTTTTGTCCAAAAGACTCTTTGCTACACAATGTTGATTTGATCTTCAGTCTACCAATATAAATGACACCCTAATAAACATGACTCATAATACTCCAATATATGAGCATTTGCTGTAATAATTGAAAGTGATAATTAAAAACGGCATGTAAGTTAGGGCTGGAAAATAATTAAATATCAGTATGCATCGCTATATAATTTATTTCAATAACGTTGATATAGTTTTTAAACACATTTCCGATATTTCAATATAGGCTTAACAATGTTTCCCAAACATTGATTTATTTGTGGCGTTTGACTTCATTGAATAAACATAAACACTACATGTTTCAAAATCAAAACAAGTCGCGGGTGTTTTATATTAATGTATCTCTGAATGCATCTCATTTTCATTTTATCTGATAAAGAAACGTTAATGAGTGGAGCTGCTTTGATTACAGCCGTTGGAAATTTTTATTTAGCAGAGATGCTTTAAATTGATCAAAAGTGATGATAAAAACATTTATGTTACAAAAGGTTTATATTTCAAAGAATTTTTGTTCTTCTCAACTTTCTATTCATCAGGAAACCTGAAAAAAAGTCTACTCAGCTGTTTTCAACATATTAAATGATTTTTGAGCAACAAATAAGAATATAGAATGATTTCTGAAGGATCATGTAATCAGAGTAATGATATATAAAAAATATAAAAAAATATAGCTTTGAAATCACAGGAATAAATTACATTTTTAAATATTTCTAAATAAAATAATATATATTTTAAATAGTACAAATACTTCAAAATGTTACTTTTCTTGCTGTATTTTGGATCAAATAAATGCAGGCTTGGTGAGCAGAAGATAATTTTTTTAAAACAATAAAAATCTTACTGTTCAAAAACTTTTGACTGGTAGTATATTAGCCTATAGTTTGAAGTTAAAGATATTAATATTAATTACGTGAGTCAGAGGTGATTATTTGACAGTGATTTCACATTTATTGTATGTATGAAGGCTAAATACAAAAAAAAAAAAAACTTTTTTTTTTCTAAAATATTATATGGTTTTAAATGAGGTGTCATAGACTTGGCAAATTCATTTTTCATGAGATTGTATACACAGACATCTGTTGTGGGCGTTCCTGGCAGTTTTTACGAAGCTTTTTTAAATAGTGTTCATATCGATATCGGAATTATATTGTATCAATAATTATATCGTATCGTAAATGAAGAAATATATTGTGATGTAAATTTTGACCATATCGTCCAGCCCTACTGCAAGTGCCTGTAATCATAACCTTGTGTTATTGCTTCAATTCTTTAGATAATTCAGTCAACATTTTATTTTTTTATTTATTTGAAAAGTACGAACTGACCTAACCAGAGTGAAATATGTCTAGTTATTTCCCCTCACAAGTCTATTTCATGCTTACCTGCCTCCAGTATTTCAGCTCTCTCTGTGGATCCTGTTTGATGATATGCCCAAGAGAAGACATGCAAAGAAGGAAGAATATCTCTTCTTATCTGCCCTTTTCTTTCTGATGCACTCCTCCTCCTCCTCTCCTTTCTTCCTGTACCCTGTTGCTATTCCCGTCCCCTCTATTTGGGTCACTGCACTCATCCATGAGGGTGGGAGACAGATGGGAATTTCCCTCCACTCCTGCCTTCCGTTTTCCCCAGGTCCTCCTTTCCATTGTGTCTCTTCCTGTGTCTCCAAAGGAGACGCTGTAGATTTATATCTGTTGAACATCATAGCCTAAACTACAAGGCCTGTTTGCTGGACATTTTAGGGCTGCAGATATTCTAGTGGTTTTCCAGCGATGTGCTGGTACCCTAACAGTTAATGATCTGAGCTACTACTTGGTTGCTGGTTCAGTCTCATGTAAGATGACCCAGAAACTCAATAGTTCCTGTTAGATCACAGCCCCGCTCTATCAATATTGTGCCCTTGAGCAAGGCACTTAACCACAGGTGCTCCAATGAGACCGTCTGTGAAATTAGTCTGGAGTGAGTCTCATTGGATGAAAGCTATCTGCAAAATGACAAGTAAAAACACCAAATAGTATTTTTAGGGTTAGGTTGTGAAGTCATATTTGAATTCGATTTTATATCTGGATGTGAAAAATTACACCTGCAAAGTAATAATAAGGGCCATATTTGTAGAGTCACTACTGTTAGCTTCTCTAGATTCCTCATCAGCAAAAACAAAAACAAAAAGCAAGGATACAATAAAGCTGCAAGCAGCATTGAAAGGGCACTCGCACCCAGGCTCACTGACCACCTGGTGGCTTTAGGAAAACAGTGCTCGGTGGGCAGTATGCATTTAAAGTGGTAAATATAGGAGGAATATGTCAAAGTCATTTATATGTGCTAAACTTCCTGCTGCAAGCTAGGACTATAACTGAATATTGAAATGTAGATGTCTTCAAGCCAGGACTTTGATTAAAAATATGAAGTTTGTTGCAGATTTAACATGGTATGTTTGAGTTAGTGTAAAACATGACATATCCTCTATGCGCTATGATTATAACTGAATATTGGCCTCTTACCAAATACGTGAAGTCTAGTACAGATTGGAGATTGCATGATTTAGTTAGTGTAAAATAAGTATTTTACTGTTGCCAGCAGGTGGCGCTATGATTATAACAGATTATTGGCCTTTAGATGTGTTCAGGCGAATACGCAAAGTTTGGGAAAGGTTTTACAATGTATGGCAGAGTTACTGACCAAATGTAATGTTGATGTCGTTAAATTACTAGAAGTAGTTTGTTACAGCGTAAAACATGTCACTTCCTGTTGACAATAGGTGGCGCTACGACTATAACTAAATATGGGGATGTAAATCTTTAAAGCATTTAAAAACAGACCAGTGAGTAGAGTTAGATGTTGCGACATTAAACCTTTGATTACCTGACTATCATATATAATAGTGTACCATGATATTACCATGATGTTGTTTAGGTTAGATAAGGACTCAATGCATTAATTAAGTTTTTTGGATGTTGTTGTAAAGAATGACATCTTCCTACATTACCACTCTGTCAGCGGCAGGTAAACAGGTCTGTTCAGCTGGTCTGAAGGACACGGCAGCGGTCAGAATGATGACATAATTTATCTCCTCTGTACAGTATCATATGGCGTGGTAATGTAGGTGCACAGACGCATGGTGTGCATTTAAGAGCAGACCCAGGCACATTACCCTCCCTCCAAAGTCTGGGCTGAAAATCAGCAGTGGACTGTGGGTTTGTGAGGCAGGAGCCTCTGAGGGAACAGTTTGGGAGTGTGTGTGTTGGGAGGTCAAGGACGGTCTCATATGCCCTGCCTCTGGCTGCTCTGGTGTGTACCCTTGTGGCGTTTATTTAAAGAGCTCATCAGCCCCTGTGCACACACACACAAACTCTATACCCAAAGTGTCCTGCCTCCCAGTCTGCCGGATTAATTAATCTCTTTTCCCCTCCTGATCCAGGAGAGCTGTTGAAAAGGGCCTTGCCTCTTGCTGGTGGGCATCAGATGCCAGCACTGAACTATTCATCACTACGACTTCTGGGAGAGAGAGAGAGGGGGGGAGGGAGGGAGGGAGATGAATGGATAGAACAAGAAAAAAAGAAGAAACATGAGAAGTGAGGAGAGGGTGGAGGGGTGAAGGAGGCTCTCTCCCAGCTGGCTGGGGCTATGATTAAAAGTAGGGATGTTTCTATTGTGTAGCTGACAGAAGTCCTCATAATAATGCATGTATTGCTGAGGTGAGCACTCAGGGACGATGGGAAGGATGTAATGAGGGACATGGGGCATTCTGTCGAGGAGAATTCCAGGGGATTTGAGGCGTACAGGGGACAAAACAACCTAGGCTTACTGAAAAAGTGTGCCTGCTTTTTTACACAACTTAAAAATCATATTTATACATACAGTTCACAGTAGTTAACACTAGTGGAAATTACACCATTAACAACATTTGTTCTTTCCAATTATGACTATTGGGCAGATTGACTCCTTGATCAATACTGTTATGTTAGGAGCTCAAAATGATTTTAGTGCATGATTTGTGAAAGAAATAAATTTTGATATTTACATCACTTAGCCAGCTCCATATATATGGCTATTCTGACATAGTAAACTTGCTCAGTAGCTCACCTGGTAAAGACATGCAGAAGCAAGTTGTAATGGAATTTAAATGGGTGTTTCTGCAACTACGGGCACATTTAAGTCCCAGCAGTGAAATTTTAGATTTATGTTAAAATTTGTCATATGATGCTTTATAAAGATATTCAAAGTGTCATTACACACCTTGAATAAAAATATAATTAATGATTAATTTTTATATCAACACAATTTACCTTTTAAAGTGTCACCAAACTTGAAAGAAGCAATGTAAATATTATTCTGCAGAAATGAAAGTTCCATTCGAACCAAAAATAATAAATGTAACAAAAAAAACTAATAATTCTACATTTAAAAGAGTATCAGAGTCCACACTGCACTTTGCAGTTAATCAATTATAGAAACATAAAGCCAATCAGAATTCACCTCACCGTTCAAAGCTTGAGCATTTAAAGCAACAGTCAACAACTGCATCATGGATGTATAGTTAACATTGCAGTTAACTCCACAGTTATTGTTATTGGTGTGAGTTAGTCTTAAAGTACAATAGATTTTGACCAGCTGTCAATATTTTTATACTGTAGTTCATAAACTGAAAAAGAGAAGAATTCCAATAATATCATTCCTCTGTGTTTTCATAGATTTACAATGATAGAAAACATTATAATGGTTCTTATAGTTATCATCCCTGGTGCAAACAGGCCTGTAGTCATTCGATTTATAACCTCTGTCAGCATGTGCTTTGCACCACCACATTTTTTTTCCTTTCAAAGCCGACATTTTCTCTTAAGAAGGATTGGTCTATGAACAAAGGTAGGGGAAATAAGGTAAAAATGGGAGCTATGAGACCTGAAACATAGTGCATGTCTAAGAGAAGAGGATGATGCAAATGAACAGACATAAGAAGAAAGGAATGAAAAGCAATCGTAAGAGCGGGAGAGGGAGGAGCGCGCCTTTCACGTCAGCCTTTGATCAGAGCGGCACCTGATGCAGTGGAGGCTCCGGGGTGCTTCTGCACGAAGCACATCAAGGACAGAGCTAACAAACTTGAGACAAAAAACAAACCAACTAACAGAGACGTCCGTCGTCGAGCAGACAGCGCAGCGGTGGGTGGCACGCCTCTCTTATCTCTTTCCTCTGCACAAACACTCTTGCAGTGACAGCGAAAGCAGAAGATCGGCTCTGAAAAGCTTCAAAGAGTTCAGTTTAAATAGGAAATGTTTACATCGAGAGCTTTTCCTAGAATTTTTCCAAAGGCCCAGCTTCTGGTATCACTGCTGAAAGACCTGCGGATGTTAACTAGATGAACTACATTAGACAGTTATCATGAAGTCTATGCTGGTGGATACACTGCTTCATAAAACTGAAAGATTAGTTTATGAATCAGACTGAATGGTTCTCAAGTCATCGACTCACAACTCTATTTTTGTCATGTTTTCATTGCATGCAAGTTTAAAATTTCAGACCATTTCTCACTATTAAGCTTGTTAGCATGCCTATTTTAACTATTATATAGGCATTATTATTATTATTATGTTTAGTAGTACTTGTAAATCACATTTTCTGCATCCATAATCTAATACTTAAACTTAACAACTACCTTACTAACTATTAATAAACTTAAAATTAGGAGTTTACTGAGGCAAAAGTTGTAGTTAATGGTTTGTTAATAGTGAAAACTGGACAGTGTGACCATAATTTTAATAAAACATAATAATATAGAATAATTTTAATGACATTTAATGCATCCTTTCTAAATAGACATTTCAAGGACCACATAATGACAGAAATGAGTCACATCTAGTCATTATCAGCTAGACCAGCACCAAACCTGCTC
This sequence comes from Carassius auratus, assembly GCF_003368295.1. Taxonomy (NCBI): domain Eukaryota; kingdom Metazoa; phylum Chordata; class Actinopteri; order Cypriniformes; family Cyprinidae; genus Carassius; species Carassius auratus. Next base: position 20,684,196 of record NC_039256.1, read on the forward strand.
TAACCCGTCTATACCTTTCTTAACCAGACTTGCAATTCACAGCCAGCAGAATTTTGTTTTCCTTGTTCTTGGGAGTTACAGAAAGGCATCAGACAGGATGAAGAGGAAATAAGTGTAAAGTCTTCTGCAGCATCTTCTGTAAATAGTCGAGAATCCCAGGGAGAACGTATCATTTATTTGTCGCATGAGGTGAAAATTGTGCTTTGCTTCAGCATAAACCTTGAAAATGTACCATGTTGTTTGGCTAAAGGGATTGTGGAGGAATGACCTTTAAAAAAGATGAACGATACATTTTGAACAGCTGACTGAATCTGTAGGATTAGACATGCTGGTTAATTGATTAAAATACAGAAGAATATGCTGATAATGTGAAGATTGTGGCCAAGGAGGTCTAACATTGTTCCCCCATCTATGCTAAAACACCTCACCGCTAGCAATCTCGCTCTTTAACAGTGAGTTTTAACTCAATGGGAGATCAAATATTAGATCCTGATAGTCACAGCCCGCAGCCTTTTCCAGTGCCGATATCTAGCCAAAAAAAGACGTGGTTTGATCCCAGCTCTTCCACTGAGCTCCTGTAATGTTAATTGAAGTAGAAAAAAGTCAGCCTCTTGATCTACTGCCATACCTGTGAAGAGTCTGTGTGCTTCACATTTAGGTCTGTCAAAGAAGCGTTTACTGATATGAATCTCACCTGCCTGGACATCATTACCCAGTGCTGCTCCACAGAGCAGAACTGACGTCTGGCCTGGCTGATGGTCGGACTCCCGCTGCGCTGGGTGAGTGAGCGGTGAATCAGAGCTGATATAGCAACATTGATCCATAGATCTGAGCACAGCGTCCTGAGACAAAACCAGGCACAAGCTGCTCCATATATCTAACCTTTAGCATGAGGCAGTTTTAGAGTTTGCTGAAGCGATCATATTTCAGTTGATCTATCTGCAGTTTAGAGATTAATGGATGCCTCAGAAAGAAATCTGATTAGATGGTGGAAAGCGGTGGGAATTGATTGCCACATGTGTTTGCGGTGTCTCTTGAAGCCGTGCCAAAGCCGAGCGGTGGGGGTGTGAGCTGCACACACAGCAGAGGAAGTTTCCAAACCAGTCATTTAGACTATTGTGTTGCTTTTCCAGTTGCTCGCGACTGCGGGGGGGCCCTCACGGCGTTCAATCACGATCACGGAAACAGCGTATTAGCTGCTCGAATGTTGATTATTGATTCATGTGCACAGCGAACCGAAAACAAGACACATGCTGACTGACATGACGGAGTGGTGGTGTAAAGATGCCTCAGGAGCCTTTGTCAGTCCAACTGCTTTACTTTGATGTGAAGGAGCTTGGAGCTTCATTCTGGAGTAATAGAATCAGTTCCCTTTCATTTTTGTCCCTCATTGTTTGGTTAAAATCTTCAAAGGTACACCTGCTGCAGCTCACCAGATTTACACTTTCTAAATGACTGGAACTGCACGCATGCAATATTTTTATTGCATTTTTTTTTTGTATATAGATAGAAAAGGGAATTTAATTGTATTGCCTTAATCTCTTTCTTTTTTTCCTTGAAGCACCAACTGGTGCTCTTTGGAGACATCATTAGTGATTTTTTTTGTTCCTAAAAAAGCCTAAATATATTCCTGAATGCATATTTAGGGTCAAAGCACCTATTTTTTCGCTTTCTTCTTCTTCCTCCTTTTCTTCTTCTTCTTCTGCTTCTGCTTTTCTGCCTCTGCCTCTGCTTCTTCTGCTTCTGCTTTCTTCGTTCTGGTATTCTATGGCAGCACATTGAGCCACTTGTGGGAATATTATGAAATATGGCATATTTAACTCAAACACTCTAGCACCACCAATAGATTAAATTTGCACTCTTATTTCTGCTATTAACTTTTCAACTGTAAGATCTAGAAGCAAAATTCTTCTTCCAATTTTTTTCCCTATTTTTCCTTTGATTCTGAGTTGAATGCATACCAAAATTTAAATTTCTACGGTCCAAGTATTTTTCGCAATTTTGAATTTTGCAGTTTGTGATTTTCAGACAATACTGGCAAAAAGTTTCAAAAAGAAAAAGAAATCGAGATTTCCAACAGACCAAACCATTCTCGTCAAGTGCCGACCAAACTTGATACATGTTTTACCAAGCATAACCTGAGGACACAGAAGTAGTTTTGGCACAGCACCACCTACTGGTCAACAGATTAAAAAAAATACAGACCAGTTTGGCCAAAAATCAGAAATGGTCTTGCTTGATTCGGAACAGAATACCGAATCGAAAGATGCCCAATATTCTTCAACACAATGTCTTTAAATACATTTCCTTAGCTCTTCATTTGACCTCTGTTGTGCTTGGCCCACAATTGCTGCTTGCAGCTATATTTATATTTATATATATCCATATATATCAACATTAGACAGCTGTAACATGAATTATTGAACCCTGATACAAATGCCTGTGTATGACGTCAACATTTGTGGGCGGGACCCATCTCTTGCCTCACAGGCCTAAGGGTGCTTTCACACCTGCAGATCGATTTCTTTGTTCCGAAACAGGGTTCACTTTCACACGGCAAAGTTTCTAAACGGACCAAAATTGTTAATGCACGTCAAACTGTCAAAGTTACATGGTTTATTTTATGGAATTCCGCTCATTGCTGTCATCCTTCAGGATGAAACAACAGCATCTTTGAGGGCTGATTGTTATTATTTTAGTTTTTTTTTTTTTTGTAGCTGTTGTTATATTAATTTAACCGATTTGACCAATTGTTTTGGTGCTGATCCGAATCCGAGTGCAGTTGTCGTGTTCACATATGCCCAAATGAAACCGAGCTAAGGGGGCACCTTAAGATATGTAGTATGTCACTGTTTACTTGAGATTGAATCAATCTGTACAAAAACTAATAGAATTCTCAAGAGTGTATTATACCACATCAAACATCTTTAATATGGAGATTATAGGGATAACAGTTCAATTTATTGTCCATCAGAGACTGATAATCTGTAAGTCAGTTGAAGGTATTATAATTCATTCCTGTGTAAAAAGTTCAGACTGAGAGATTCATCTGAGGGCGTCTGGTACTCCTTTTAACACATTTAAAGTACAGATGACCCCAAAGTGTCTCTCCAGTCTCTGTGCACCGCTCACTTACTCACTCTCACCATCTATCACTCCCTCGCTCACACTTGCATCTGGAACAAGAACTTCAAACCACATCCCTATCCCCTCGCTGCTCCGCTTTAAAATTCAACTCCTCACTCGTCTATCCGCTTTAAAACCTCACTTCAAAAAGGAGCGACTTTTTCCCCTTCATTATCAGTGAAGTACTCTTATTAGGGTTCATATTTAATATGCATTCAGCGGCTAATATTTGTGTCAATTTCTGAATCAGACTGTGTAGGCATTGAACAGGGAGAATAATTGGACTGCAGGAGTGATGTTTAGCAGGAAGAAGGATGGGGAAGAGTATGGGAGAGGTGTGGAGTGACAGTGCTCTGTTTATTATGAGCCACAGGTCATGTGTGAAAAGACGTTGCAGCGTGTTGAAACGCAATCTTGTTTATGAGCGGATGCCTGTTCCAGCATGTTATTGCTTCTTGCATTCTTTGTATTCATATATCATCCTTTGAGTTTTACTTTATTGGACATGTGGAATGCTCTGTAACAGAGGGACAAGCAACTGAGCGACGTGCGGTGTACGGTGTGTGTGTTTCATTCAGAGCTCTCAAATGGTTTTGTGTTGGAGTGTAGACCATTAACAGTGTCCCTCATGTGTTGTTAAACTGAAAGATCTATGTGTTTGTAACTCCAAGGTCTTGAGGAACTTAAGCTGCAAGGTATCGTCACAGTGAATATCACCACGATTTTAACGTGGCCGTGTTTCATGTGCTTGGTTTGCTGCCATCACTTGACTTCAGCAGCCTTTGATAGGAGCTTCAAAGCTCAGGCTGTGAGCGTCTCTATCCACGTGAACTGGCACGTTCTTGTCTGTCGTCAGATCTGAGATTTTCATAATAACTTTTTTATTTATTATAAAATATAAGTGATTATTTTTAGTATTTAAAAATAGTATTTAAAAAAAAATTACTATTTTGATTTTGTTAAAATATGGCTCCTCATTTTTTATGGGTTTGATGCTTTTATGCCTGAAAGAGTGAAACATAACTTGTATATTTCCGCCATATTTATAATCTTCACCGGCTCACAGTGAGATTCTGAGATCCAGAAATCAATGCAGTCCATACCGAGACTTAGATTAAGTGGCGCCAGGTTGTTGTGTAAAGCAAAAATTTGTGTGTGTGGACCAATGGGATTAGCCGTCTACTGTTAAAGATCTTAGCAGCTGCAGTCCAGCGCAGAGGTTGTGGTTTTTTCCCTCTGGAGCCTGGACTCAACTTTGCCCCCTTGTAAAGTCACAGAACAAAAAAATCAATGTGATCCATTCAAAAAATGAAGTCACTGCGGTCACTCTGTCTGTGTTCCTGGTGCCAAATGCTACTGACCCTTTTATAAAAATGTAATAAACAATGTGGACTTATGCTAAAAATGGATTTATGAGTGAGAAATGAAGTTGATATCACATGCATGTGCACATGCTACATTATATGGCCCACTTTGAATCTCTCATAATAAGATCTAGGAGCAAAGAAGGAGAGCAGTTCCTGTTCTTTGGTTAGTCATTCCCAGAAGTGCATTTGTCAATGAATTAGAGAGTTCTCTCAGGCAATGGAGATGAGTGAGGAGTGGAAAGAGAAGCAGTGGAGAGTGAGTGTGTTGGTAACCCAATGCCGTCCAGCCCATGGCCGGAGTGATACTATCGGGACCTTACCAGAAATCCTTCTCCTCCCTTACGGGAAATATTATCCTCCTCTTACCACTCCACCATTGCACTTTTACAGCTTCCCGCATGCTACTTCATAACCCCCTGGCATCTTGACCACCCATTTGAAACCTCTTCGCAGGTGTGGCGCTCCGGTTATGCAGGCACTCTGAATTATCATACGCTCCCTCATCCTTCGTATGGCAAACAAACTCTGGCCTAATCAATGGAGCCATTCTGAATGCACATAACTTACGGCTGATGTATGAAGAGCGCCTCACGTCTGGCAGATAGAGACTTTATTAGCGTTGATGGTTCCAGGCTCCGTGGCGGTCTGGTGAGGGAGGGGCCAGGTGGCACTGCTTTCCCCCCATCACTCTCCCCGGCGGCTAGAGGTGACACTCCATCAGGGAAATTGATTGGGCTCGTTGCATGGCTAATTTATTGATGATCTGTGCCTGGCGGGGATAATGAGTGTATGGGCCTCTGATGGATGTCCGAGTGGAGCTTCTGAGCTGCTTGAATTACCGCAGCGGCCCTGCATATGTCAGAACACGCAACTGGGTTAGAGCGAGCACTCACTGGATTGATGTATTGATTAAAGCCTAATCTAAATTAATACTCTTCTATAAATGTTCACCTTTCAAACTAACTGCTTTGATAGCTGTAGGGCCTGCAGAAAGTGGAGCAGGAGCAGTGCAGTTCTGCTTCCTGTCGGAAGATACAAACGGAGTAAAGGAATGATTTGGGTTGCATCCATCTATATCTGTCTGTCTGTCTGTCTCTCTGTCTGACTGTCTGTCTGTCTGTCTCTCTGTCTGTCTGTCTGTCTGTCTGTCTGTCTGTCTGTCTCTCTGTCTCTCTGTCTGTCTATCTATCTATCTATCTATCTATCTATCTATCTATCCATCTGTCTCTCTGTGTCTGTTTGTCTGTCTTTCCATCTATCTGTCCATCTATTTGACAGGCTGTCTGTCTGTCTGTCTGTCTGTCTGTCTGTCTGTCTGTATCTGTCTGTCTGTCTGTCTTTCTGTCCTTCTGTCTGTCTGTCCATCCATCTGTCTGTCCTTCTATCTGTCTGTCCGTCCATCTGTCTGTCTGTCCGTCCGTCTGTCTGTCTGTCCATCTGTCTGTCTGTCTGTCCGTCCGTCTGTCTGTCCGTATGCCTGTCTGTCCTTCTGTCCATCCCTTTGTCTTTCCATCTGTCTGTCCGTCCATCTGTCTGTCCGTCTGTCCTTCCATCTGTCCATCTGTCTGTCCATCCGTCTGTCTGTTCATCTGTCTGTTTCTCTATGTGTCTGTTTATCTGTCCATCTATTTGACGAGCTGCCTGTCTGTCTGTCTGTCTGTCTGTATCTGTCTGTCTGTCTGTCTGTATCTGTCTGTCTGTCCATCTATCTGTCTGTCTGTCTCTCTATGTCAGTCTGTTTATCTGTCAATCTATTTGTCTGGCACGCTCTTTGTCTGTCTGTCCATCCAGTCCGGTTGGTTCTGAAAAAATTTTTTTTTTATTACAGTAAAGATCAGAGAGCACCACTGTAGACCACTTCATGTTAACATCAACAGTTTGGGCCAGGAATCAGAGACTACATTGATTTTTTTTAGAAATCTCATTTAAATTTTTAGTTGTAGTTTTTTTTTATGATATAGAATAATGAAATAATAAGAAAATAATAATTCTACTCTACAACACTTCTTGGTTGATAATCAAATAACATTTGTGACACTGACCCTATTGTATTCAAAACACTAAATATTATTTTTGGTCATTCTTGCAAATGAAAATATGAAATTCCATTCCTCTAAAGTGCACAAAAGGAAGTGAGAAAAAGGGAACTGAAGCCCATTATTGTAAAGGGTCATGAGGTGCGGGTCACGTGGTCATTGTTTTGGAATGTCTCACAGACCTTGAAAACACCTTGTGCTTGGTCTTGGTTTGGTCTAGGAGAAGCACAATAATGCCTTTTTATAATACTACCTTCACATACCCTTCAACACACACAGACCAAACTACCATAACAAACATAATCAAACATATTTATTAGAGTTAAACAAGCTTAACATACAAAGCTTTTGCAGTTACTGAGTTTGCAGCATGTTTGTTTGATTTGTGTATTATCAAATGGCTTTTAGTAACTAGTGTTTAAGATACTTGCCAGCATATAAATCATATATAGTGACTTAAATGTAATATCATACATATTTATGAGTTTCTTAATTACTTTGCACTCATAAGTTTGGCCTCCTGCAATGTCATAGCTCACCCTGCCCTCCCTGATGCATACTCATATGCTGTGACTGAATGGTTTTGGCTTGCGTTCATCTGTCTGTTGGATCATAAATATAGCACCATCAGAGCTCCTTGGTTACACATCCATTGGCATTAATGATAAATCACCTGAGTACTTGGAAATCAGATACCTGTGAAACATCCTAGAGCAGAGTAACTCTTATCTAAACTCTTAACCATGATTGAAGAGGTACTTAGTTTGTGAGCTGAAAGGATATATCACTTTCCTCTTTACAACACAGAACAGACGTGATGTATATGTCAAATTTAAAAACAGCTTCATCCTTTATCAGTGCCATGTATGTTTGGCAATATTGCTTTCCCTTAAAAAGCAGGACACAAGCAACTGGATATTCTGTTAAAGTCTCGACCAAAAGTGAGTTTTACAGAAACTGATCAAATTATTATGGTAGTTATCAGCACATTTTAAGTACATAGCAGATTTTATTAGCTCAGTCATATTCAAGCATTGAATTAAACGATGGAACCACTTGAAGTTTTAACCTTGATAAGAAACTCCTTGTCAGATGGCTTTCTCATCCAGTGGTGATTTTCTGTCTGGCTACTATTGGTCCATTCTTCTAAACACAACCACCATATTCACAATTGCTCTGTTTTTTGTAAGACATTTATGCTCACCCCATTAGTGGACACCTGATACCAGACTCACCCATGGACCTGAAGCCCAGATCAGACATAGGAAACAAGAGCAGACTGAATTCAACAGTGATCTGTATGACCCCTCTGCTCAAATACAGCATTGCATTAAAAGAGCAAGCCACTCTCTCCCACTGTTAAAGCCCACTATGGCTTTGTAAGTGATACAGCGGCTTTTGTCTGCCTTACACAAGGCTTTCAGAGAGATTGATGAAGAAGAGAGGAAAGAAGCAGAGCTCTCTCTCTCGTTCTCCATCTTTTGTTCTTGGTGGCTTGGGAGGAGACACCTCAAGACATTAGTAACACAGAGCTGCAGGATATAGTCTTTGTGTATGCATGATTAAAAGCGAATTTGTGTGACTATGCATTTTAATGGCTTTCGTTATGTTGTTTGAGGTTGGCAGTCATATAGATCAGTTAGAAACTGAGAGTTAATCTTGCAATGTTGGTTTGGAGATCTGTTACGAAAACTAAATTGAGGCCTTGCTCTGGGTTTCTAAGCCTAAACTCTTAGGGCCCTATTTTAACGATCTAAGCGCAAAGTGTAAAGCATGTTCAAATCCACTTTTGCTATTTTAACGACGGAAAAACGGTTGGTGCGCCCGGGCACATGGTCTAAACGCCTATTCTCTTAATGAGTAATGGGTGTTTTTTGGGCGTAATGTGCAATAAACCAATCAGAGTCTCATCTTCCATTCCTTTTAAGAGCCAATTGCGCTCGTGCCATGACGGATTTTTCTATTTACACGGCAGAAAGACAGAACGCATCTCCGAGATGAAACGAAGCTACTCGTGTCCAAGCAAATATATACATGCGATGACTATCCATTATATCCATTATGAAATGTAGGCATATATATATGTGTAAATATATATATATATACATAATTAATTAGCCTACAAAAATTATTATGCATTCCATTCCTTTAATTTTTTATATTTGGAAAATTAAAGTTTGTGTGCTGCTGTGCATCCCTGTGTTTAATAAGCAGCATGTACGTGCGTTTTTTTTATTATAATGAAAGTCCGTTTCTCACTGGCTCTGAATACACATACAGACAAATCATGGGAGGGGATGCTCCCAATCAAATTATTTAGGTTAAGCATCAACATTCACTGTTATTTTTAACATAAAAGAATGCAAGGAGCTTATAATAACGACTTCATAAATGGGAAATAGAAAGTTTCTGATAGCATGTGAAGGCAGTAGAGAAGCACTTGCTCAGCTTAGTAGAGTGCATTGTTTTGTTAACTTTGTGGTTTATTATTACGTCATATGGGACGTGGTAACACACCCTCTCACAGTATATTTTACTTTACAGGTCTATCGCTTTTGCCGCTCAGAAATATTCACGCAATCATGCAGCACATATCAGAAGATTTGCACTCCAGCATGGTTAACGCTCACACTCACTGATCTATATATAACTGGACCGCACTCTTGCTCACCTCTTAACAACCGAGACAGGGACAGTAAAACGGAGCGATCACACTAGTCAAATGAACCAGGCTTTGGGGTTAAGATTACCTAGTTTAAGCGGGCCCTAATTATTCTCTCGCATCCTGCACACATGAGTCTGAACCCCCACATCAAGTGTTGTCCCACGCTGCACTGCGATGGGTCCTGCAATCATGCAGGTCTCTACTCAGAAGATGCCTGTTATAATGTTATGATTGAGGCTCTGGACTCTGAGCATAACTTCTTTTTCTATAACAAAAATATTATCTATTAAAACATTAATGTCCTGGCAGTGACAAATAGCTTGTTTTATATTTAATTTAAATACATTAATGTTATAAGTTAAGATTTACAATAAATATTTTAACTGCTGCTATGTAAAAGGAATAATGCTGTTAAAAAGCACCTTATTTGTTTAAAGTGTTTGCAAACCAAATGTTATTGCACTTTTGTTCATATACTGTAGCAGTACTTTTTAATGAAAAAAGTGCACAATACAGTACTTTTGAATGCATTATTAGTTTTGTGCATAACAATGCGATTACAATTTGTATTTTTATATGTATAAATATATATATTACATACACACACACACACTGTATATATGATTTTTGCCACAGTCATGCTGTTCAGGAAAATGAACTTCCTGCTTTTTAAAAAAAAACAAGTCTTGGAACCAGGTTTTGGTCTAGATCTTGGTTTTGAGAGATCTGTTTTTAGATTGGGTCCAGATCTGTTTCTTAACTCCTACTCTGATAGACTACTTTTTAAGCTCATGTCATTGCGATTTCTCTTTACATTTTGTCTATGTTTGTTCATAAATATGAACGCTGTTGTCTGTCATATGATGAGTGTATAGGCATGAGTTATTTATGCTGGTGCTTTTGCAAACAGCATGAGCTGGTGTGCTGTGATGAATGTGTCTGCATATGAATGTGACACTCTGTATGTGTGTCTGTTGTTATTCTTTAACATTTGAGAGTGTCCTGTTTGGCATTCAGTGCGTCTGAGAGCTCGTTGATCACAGAGAGCACTGTGTATGCGTCTGTTCGGCGGGTAAACTCACAGTGAGTCACAGACTTACCCGCTTCTGTCCCCAGAGCAAGCACACACAGCCGAGACGCTGCGTTACTGCTAACATCAGCACAGAGCACTAGGCACTGTCTCCCTAAACACCACATTACTCACCCTGCTATGGTAAATCTCAGCAAAACACACCCCAGCATCATTCACTGACTGTGTATGTCTGTGCTGGCTGATTTCTAAGCCGCTTTGCTGTTGTTTGTCTCAAAATGGCATACGACTTCTGCAGTATGCAGTATGTATACTGCGCACAGTATGTAAATATGTTCCTGTAGGCTGTTGAATACCAGGGTGAGCTGCTGTATTTGGCAAAACTTGCAGTGTGCAAGCAGAGCGCACAGCGTGAGATGCTGTATCCTACAATGCAATACGCTCCACTTGCCCTTCTATTTCCAGTGTGACAAATGAACTCGAGGCAATATTAACTGAGATATTTAACCTCTGTCTTGACTCATCATTTTATTAGACTGCCAAAAGGTTTCATTCTTTACATAAAATGGGATTAAAATGCGAAATAAACATTTGTTACTGAGATTAATATGACTGGATTCCACTCAGTCTTGAGCTCATATAATAGTTTGAAATGTTTATTTGTTAGGTACTATACTTTCATTTACTTTTATTTAGCAAGGATGCATTAAATTGATTAAAAGTGACAGTAAAGTCATTTATTCTGTTATTTCGATTTCAAATAAATTCTGTTCTTTTGAACTTTATATTTATTAAAGCATTCTAAACAAAAGTATGGTAGTTTCCATATATATTTTACACTGATATGAATATGAATAAGAAGAAGGATCATGTGATCCTATTCTTGCATCTCAGAAATAAATTACATATATATTCAAAGAGAAAACAAGAAGTTATTTGAAATTGTAATAATGTTTCAATATTATGAGTTCACTGTTTTTTTCATTAAATAAATGCAACTTGGATAAGGATAAAATACTTTTTCCTCTGTAACCAATTCCAAATTTTTGATGGATAATTAATAATATTTATAGTGCACAATAAACTTAGTACTATTCTGCAACATGAGGCCATAAAGTTAATTGTAGAGTCCAGTTATCATCAAAAAAGTAAAAGCTTTTTTTTTTCAGTCACACTTTAGTTTGGGGACCAATTTTTACTGTTAACTGACTATTAACTATGACCTCAAACTCTTGATTTACTACTTATTAATAGTTAGTAAGGTAATTGTTAAGTTTAGGTATGGCACAGGATTAAAGGAAATAAAATACTGTCATGAAGAATAAGGTATTTATATGTGTTCTTTAAGTACTAATAAACTATATACCAATATGCTTGATATGTGCATGCTTATAAGCAACTATTTAATATTGGGATTGGTCCCTTATTTTACGTAAAGTTAGAAAAAGCCTTTGGAAAAATGGTCCAGTCCGAGTTATAAGGTGATCTGCAAACAGAACATCATGCATACTGCATACTGCAGATATCGTGTGATTAAATATGAGTATGTAGTACGTTATTCCGATCATAGCCACTGCGAGTGAGTTTCCGGGTTGTCTAAAAGCACCTTGAGAGTTTTAACTGCTCTGTGATATAGTGCTAAGTGATTTCTATCTCATCTCAATCAGTGCGATCCATAAACTCCTCCAGCGTGTTGTGCTGATGTAATATCCTGTGCCCCTGCGAGCCGGACTCCCTGGGAGAGATGGATGAAGCTCTTCACGTACCTGGCTGTGAACAGTCTGCTCGGCAGCATGCTTATATCAAGGCTCTGCAGACTCCCCACCTCTCAATCACCTTCACCCCTGTCTGGATGACGAACCCAAGGCCCTTCTCTCCTCTCCTTCACTCATATTTCTTTTCTCTGTCATTCTTACTCTCTTTCTGTAGCCTTCATTTTTCCTCTCCACATGCTCCCAAATCCCCTTAGCCTCCCGACTCTGGTCTCCTCGGGAGTCTGGGTGGGTTCGGTAGCAATCCCTCTTTGCCTGTGTGCTGATAAGGCTTCCCTGAGAGCTTTCAGATGTCTCTGATTATGTCTCGTCGCTTTGTGCTGTTTTCTGAACATCTCAGCATCTCTCTCCCAGCATCCAGCACGGATGAATCGAGCAGCTTTTATAGCTATAAGGATCTTGAAAAGCACCCTTGTTGTTTTAAAAGGACATCGTGGTTTTCAATCTAGAGGGGAAGCTTTAACTCTATCTTCCTTTTTTCTCACTGTTTATCGTCTTTCAGGGATTAGGATTGTCTGTGCATCTGTGAGGAAGAGATTCTGTGGATTCTTGCGTATCCGAGGTTTTTTTCTTTTCATTTTTTTGTAACATTTTAAGAGTGTCAATGAATAGATTTGGTGTCTCAGTTCAGGGGTGTCTAAATGTGTTCCTGGAGGCACTTTCCTGCAGAGTTCAGCTTCAGTCTGCTCCAGCACACCTGCTTGATGTTCCTAGTAATCATTAAAAAGCATGATTAGCTGCTTCTGGTTAGAGTTGAACTATCCATTTATTAAATTCACAGTAAGAGCTTAGTATCTAACTTAGTCTGTACTTAGGTCAGTTGCACCTATAGTTTTTAAGGCAGAACTTAGCTATGAGATCATAAGCTAATATTATGCGTAGTTGCCTAATATGAAGTTTACTGTCAACCTATTGCTCACTAAGGCTGCATTTATTACATTTTTAATACAATAATATTTTGAAATATTCAAATAGAAAGTTCAAAGCTGTTGTGTGTTTTGTTATTAACATACTGTAACTTTCAACTTCTCTTTGAAATATGAATTATATTATAGTATAAATAGTATATTTAGAAATTTATTCAATGTATATTTTCCAGTCAAACTGGAAATGTAGACATTTACTTATTTTACTTGGCATTATAGACACAGGAAAATGTGTATTTTAGACCAATTTCATGCTTGAGAGCCACTAAGAAATCATTTATTCATACGAAGTTCTCTTTCTTAAAATGTAAACGAGCGTAAATGTCAAAATCATTGTAAATGTCTAAAGGATCGAAGTCTCTGACACAAAACACAATATCATTGATATAATCCAGTTGTCTGCCATTTTGCTCCGACCCTTATTTTCTGGTCTGTGGCTTTTGCAAACATTTCATTTATACTTTTTCAACTAAACTTTATGGTGCAAAAACAATTGCCGCTGGAGCAGTACCCTTTCAAAAGTTACATTTTAACCTCTAAAGGCTGCATATTAATACCTTATAGGTATATATTAGTGTACATATTAGAACCTACAGTAATTGGTACATATTAGTATGTTTTGAAAGGGTACAGACCCAGTGACAGTTTTTGTACCATTTTTATAAGAATTAGTGGACAGCCCTATAGACTCTGCCATCACTCTTCCATTCATCTCTTTGTTTCTCTTATATTTCAGAGGCTTTTGACATGGTCCTCCGTCTTGGACGTAATTCCACTCTGACGCTGTTACGGGAGTTTCCCGGTTTGGGGGCGGGAGCAAGCGGAGCAGTCACACAGTTATTCCTAGAAATGTCCCTCTACATCCTGGGCTCCGATGCTAATGTAAACGACATGGTCTCTAGCTTCTTCTCTCACCTGTTTCCTTTCACCTACCGGCGTCTGCTTGGAAACGGGGCGGTGACGGGCATCTCGGATGAATGCCTCCGTGGGGCCTGGAGGGGAAGCTCTGCGTTCGGGTCCTTTCCCAAGATGATGATGACCCGGCTGTCTCGCTCGCTCCTGGCCACTCGGGTCTTCCTGCAAGCGCTGAACCTGGGCATCGAAGTGGTCAACACCACCCAGCACCTGCGTGCGGGCAGGGACTGTGGGCGCTCGCTGCTGAAGCTCTGGTACTGTCCGCACTGTCAAGGCCTGCTGGAGGCCCGGCCGTGTCGCCCACTGTGTGTCAGCACCATGGGGGTGTGTCTGGGGGGAGCGGCGGAGGTGCAGCCTCATTGGAGGTCATACGTGGAGGGACTGGGGTCACTCGCCGCTGCCATGAAGGGGGAGCAGGACATCGAGGCCGTGGTGCTCAGACTGCACGTCATCATCAGCCAGGCTCTCAAACAAGCCGTGGCGGCCAAAAGCAAAGTCAGCGCACAGGTGAGTGATACTTGGTCTCAGAAACGGCGTGAGAATTTGAGCGCTGTAGGCGATTCCAGACATTTTGCCAACTTCAGCCGTTTTGCTAACACCCTCGTTCCAAAACCTCAACCTCCAAAGACATGTCAGCAAACCCAGTGTCAGCGGACCAGAACGAGTGAAATGGTTCAGAGGGAAAGAGAGTTACTGATTGACTGTTAATAGAGCCTAGGGCTATAAAAATCTAAAAAGCTATAAAAATTTTCAGGACACCTCTTTCAGTATAGTTATATATAGTTATATATTTACATGCCTAAATATAGTCAAGCTCTTCATCTGACTGTATAACATCACACAATTCAAATTCTACTGAAGGTTTCAGAATCCTGATTTTAGTACTTTTAAGGAATTAATATTTCAATATTTTAAATAAGTAAATTTAGAACAATTATTGCTTTACAAAGAGTTTTAATGACTTTTCACTCTTTTTAGTCACAGTTTAAATGCAATCCTATAATTGTCCTTTAGTTGACTATGTATTACTAACTAAAAACCTGGTAACATTTTTAATTTACTCATATTTCTGAAAAGAAAAACACTGACAATAATAACTATTAATTCATTAAACTAATAATTTATTTTTAATAATGCCATTTATTGTGGTACTCCAAATAAAAATAAAATTGGTTGGTGATCTTAGAATACATACATTGTTATTTTTCATAACTTTTTAAAACTGCTTTCAAAAACTACAGAGCTCAGTAAGGGTAATGGGAAGATTTACATGGGAGTGAAGATCAGGTTTCAATATTCTTGAATTTAATTGTACAAATTGCTGTAAAAAAAAAAAAAAAGCAAAACTGGTGAAGAAGATGAAAAGAAGAACTGTTATTTTATTTCCCCAAACAAACGTTTTGCAACTTAATCTGCATCATATAAAGCGGTCCATAAATAAAGATGACTTGACTTAATGGAAAGTTTCTGGGGCAAGCAATACTTTGGCAATAGAAAATTTTGAGAGGGAATGCAAAAGCTTTGAGATATGATTTATGTAATTTCACCAACCACAATGTCTTAATAGTGACTGCAATACTACAAATGAATCAGAGAAGGTTCGACACAGGATTGGTGTTTATACATGGAAGAGTATTCAATTCTCTCCCCTTTTTCCTTCTGTAACCATTTCAAAAGGTTCATCTTGCGTAAGATCACTCTAAAACATTTACTCAGGAACCGCACGTTAACCGTACGTTAGCGAGATCAGGAGGACAAGTGCTCATGAAATATTGAACATGAACAATGGTGGAGCTTGTTCTGCTTTTGCAAGACGGGGACGGCGTGTTGAGCTTTCCACTTTAACATTGAGTTTCCATTCGGCGCGAGACACTTACACACACGCTTACCGCACCGCAATGCGCTCACATTATTCATCAAAGCTTCATCTCCACTTATCCCCTCCTCCGCAGTGTGTAAAATACTCCACCTTAGGTTTATGCCGGCTCGGCGTGGGTGTGTGTGAGTGTGTGTGTGTTTGTAACTGTGGTTGTGTTTGGTTCACACAGTATTTGTGGAGATCAGAGGGGCCTTTGATAAGAGGAATACCAACATGTTATTTATTCCTAAAGGGGTAATCGAGCTGCTTGATGGGGCTCCTGTGAAGTTTTAACAGCAGGGTCCTGGAGGAACTATTACCTCTTATACTTTCGCCATGTAACCTCACATTAAAGCACTACAGTGTGATGCACATGTAAAAATAACCTCACTACACACTACCATAAGCTGTTAATATATCAATCACACAGAATGAGAATATTTCCACATCTTAATGTCCACATATTTCCTGCACATGTCTCTGTCTGTATCTGCGCTCTAGAAACGGTCAGTAAATCCGTGCTCTGGATATGTGGGAGAGATGCGATATTAAAGTCTGTGTTTACTCAGTACAGGTGTTTATTTGTTCAGCCAGACCTCCATATATATGGTAATGCATCCTTCAGTGTAAAGAGCCATTGACACTGATGCTCGTGAAACTGGTTCGGTACTTTATTGCTTAATAACGGGACAGTGGATGTGACGAAGAGAGAGCTTCTCAAGTTTGAGTTTAGCACTAGCTGGGCATCCATGTATTATATTCATCACATAACAATAGTTCTCCACCACCACCACCAAAAAATAAAATAAAAATGCATTTACTTGAGATGATTACTCTGAAAACAGCTGAAGTACTGACACTAGTGAAAATGTAATTAAGTTTGAGGCATTGGTGCTTTTATCTGTACTCTCCAACACTGATGGTTAGAGCACATGTGTAGGTGTTTGACCTTTCCACACAGTTTTTGAGTTCTGAAAGCTAAAGCTTCACAAATAAAGGAAAGCCTTGGTTGGATTCAACAACTATAGAGCTTAGCTTCTGTCAAGAATCGATCCAAAACTTTGTGACATCAATGCCAGTCTTCACTCCGGTGTGTGATTATCTGTGTTTAAGCTCTTTCTGTTTGCGTTGTCTTTTCAAGGGAACAATGCTGAAGAAAAGAGGGTTTGTGCTCTTATTCTTTCCTCCGCTTATCCTTTTTTCTCCCTTCTCTGTGATCAACAGCTGTAGACCCAGATACAAAGGACATGTCACAGGGAGAATGGCCAATTAGGCTGAAGATGGTGCTTGTGCATGTGTGTTTGTCTGTCAGTTGGCTGTAAAGTGCCGTCTGCACACCCGATCCGAGCCGAGTGACTGTGATTTTCCTCCCTAGACATAGCCTGTGTTCTGGGATGGTCTGTGCAGGAATTAATTCAAGGAAGACTGACATTTTAAATGCGTCAAAATGCCACTGCTAAGCCAAAGGTGCACGGGGGTAGATTTGAGGATGGATGATAGGGACATGTCTCTGCTAAAGTTAAAAGACTATTGAATGATCCCTAGGAATATTTCTAGCAATCGCAGCTGTCAGAATGTACAGTCGCAGGAAAATGTATATGTAACCTCCAGGATGCATTTAGAATTTATCATAGACATCTGAATGCAATTTGATCCGACCTTAAATCACAACAAACAGGGTCTGTCTAAATAAATATCAACTGATGCATTTTAATTTGTGTAAACAGTCACATTTTGTTCCTGCAACTGTAATATACAGCAAGTATTAAAATTAATATAGTTATATTTTTATATTATATTATAGGTTTCATTTGTTCGCACTAGTTAATGCATTAACTAACAATATAAATTTTTTTACACCATTTTTAACCTTTGATGCTGTTTGTTAATAAAAATATTAACAGTGCAATAACTATTTTTTAAAAATGCATTAGTTAGGTTAAGATTAACATTAATAAAGATTTTTAAAAATGCTGTAGAAATATTGTTAATTGGTAGTTCATGTTAACAAATAAACTTAGCAAATAAGAAACCTTGGTAGCAGTTATTTAATTTATGCAGAAAGTAATTGATTGGACATTTTATTCAGTGTACAAATATAATATTTGAATTAATATTAAATATAGTAAAAAGATGCATTATTACTTTGAAATAAACATATGTCTCAAGTATTTATTTAATATTTATTTACAATAAATATATGACTCTTCCAAAATAAGAACAACTGATTAGGAGCACAAGTTATTTCACTGTATAGTCTGATTAAAACTAAACCTACATTTTTCAGTGGTGTCTGTTCTGGTGGCTGTTAACCATTTTTGATCCTGTTGGCTTTAGCACCTTCAGAAGTTTCCAGAAGGATTCTTGTTCTTACCTGAATCTAATTCTGCTGTAAAACAATGATATTACATCTCAGTGTGAAGAGCCCTGTGGCCATGTTCTATCTAGCAGTATGACATCTCACTCATCAAACCTCTCATTGAATCTGCTCTTTCTTTCTCTCATTTCTTCTTTTAAAGTGTGCTCCCCCTCTCTTTGCTCTGGAAAAGAATGCATGATTTATGAAGCACTATTTTTACCAGTTACTGAGCAGAAGCGAGGGAGCAATGGCGACAAAAGAAAGAGAGAGGAAGAAAGAACAAAACTGAAAAGCATACTTTAAGGGTGCATGAAAGTGATGGAGTGAGCAGAAATCTGTTTTCTGGAAGCCGACGTGTGCCCGAGGGACTGGAGCGCCTCCTCCTCTGACCTCGCAGCTGTAAGCGAGGAGGTGCAGGCAGATCCTGCTGTAGTTACTTCTCATCTGACACCGAGGACGAGAACAGAACAGACCTGCGCTGTTTCACACCGACTCATAGCACCTCTAAACTCTCAGACTGAACACCTGGGGGAACATCTCTCTTTTCATGAGTGAGCGACTGCGACAGCGACTAGACATCTAAACTTATCAAAAACATGTTTGGGGCTGGAAAGATTTCTTAGACAAATCTCATGCTCAGTTTATTTGATTAAAAATGCAGTAAAAACATAAATATTGTGAAATCTAATTACAGTTTAAAATATCTCTTTTCTGTTTAATTTTTTTTTTTTTTTTTTTTTTTCTTTTTTTTTAGATGTCGTCATTACTTCAGTCTTCAGTGTCACATAATCGTTAAGAAAACAGTCGAAAATGCCGATTTGGTGTTTGAGAAACATAATATAACATAATAATAATATTTTTGTGATAACCGTAGTGCATTTTTTTTAGAATTCTTTGATGAAAAGTCATTTTAAAATAACAGCATTTATTTGAAATGCATAAAAATCTTTTGTAGCATTATAAACATCTTTACTGTCACTTCTGGTCAATTTAAAAAAAATAAAAATAAAAATAAGAATAATGTTATAAAACAAATAGTTTGTTACATTAAAGGGATTGTTCATCCAAAAAAGACATTATGATGTTGTTCCAAACCTGCATGGATTTCTTTCTTCTGCTAAACACACACACACACACAAAGGTATTTTGAAGAAATGTCAAGTAACCAAACATTTTCTTGTCCCTATTGACCTCCATAGTACATTTTTGTCCCATACAATGGAAGTCAATGGGGAACAGCAACTGTTTGGTTACTAACATTCTTCCAAATATATTTTATGTTCAACTGAAGAAATAAACACACACATGTTTGGAAGAACTTGAGGGTGAGTAAATAATGACTGAAACTATCACTTTTAAGTATTATTCTTCTCACTGTTCTTCTGTGTTTTCTACACACAATTGCTAAATAAAATACAATCACATATACCAGCGCTACTGACATAAATCTACTGACAAACAGTGGCTTTGTTATTTTTTTATTTTTTTATTTTAGTAGATCAATAATCAAGTTCTGGCATTTAAAGTATATTCTCTAAGCCACTCTGAATCGTGAAAGACAGGTCCAGGAAATCGCTGTATTCTTCCTTAATTTCAATCTGACATAGCTCTTTCTACGCCTTCAGAATGCATCTTACGCATTACTGTACATCAAATGCTCTGTCAGAATGATTTCTGTTTTAAAGACACCCAAAGCTAAATCTTTTATCCCTAGCTAAATCTCCACTTATGGATCTTACTCCTGACATCTGATGAGATAAACTGTTGCTGCGCATCGGCTGAATTTGGCAGCATTTTAAATCAGCAATTTAGTGCTAGTGACTTTTGCACCACTCCCATTTTCTGGCTACATCTGGCTATTATTATTATTAGTATTGAACAATGGTGATGCATTACAGTTATTTTAACATATGTGGGTTTTTCAGAACTCCTCTTTACTCTAACCTTTTTGACTCAAAGGCAGCTGGCTGCATGTTCTTTAAGAAAAACAAGTTATTTCATTAAATATGATTTGAGTCCAAATGTTGATTTTTTTTTTTTTTTTTTTTTGCATTTTCATTTAGTGTTAGAAATGAAAGATATTTGATTTGCTGAAGTGCTTGAATTTTACTTGTACGTCATCTTGCAGCCCCCTTTGGATTTTTTTTTTTATGAGGGCCCCTAGTGGGCCCCGGGCCCCTGTTTAAGAACCGCTAACTCTTAACTAACGTAAAATCACTGCATCATGTGGTCTTGAATGGCTTATTGCTTTGATATCTCAGCAGAAATACCAGCATTGTCTTCTGCTTGGAACTCGTTTATCATTTAACCTTCACATACGATTCATTCTGTATTTTCAGCTATGCTGATAAGCCATTGTTTCAGCTTAGGATGTATGTCTGTATTAAACATTGCACACTCATTTCATGAAGTGTATGTGAAAGTGAATTTGTTTTATATTAATGAGTGTGTATGTGTGTGTGTCTGGTCCTAATGCTCCTCTCAGGGGTGTGTGAGGAACAGATAAAAGGCACTGGATATTTAAAGAACCTCTCTGTGAGACGCCGCTTATCTCCGTGTTACTGTTAGCCAGCACATCCTCTGTCGCCTGCCTGATATTAATACCCCTCTAATGAGAGAAACAATCACACAGTCTCACATACACAAACCCGCTCTATACTCCTGTGCCACAGCCCCCCAAGGGCCCTTGATACACACATACACCAACACAGAGACAAACACACACCCAATCACATTAATCAAGGCCGTAGGGACATAGACCCGCAACACACAGTAAATTACAGCAGGAAAGAGCCATATTTCAGACTGGCCACTAATGATTTCCCATGAGCACACCACAGAGAGCATTAGGGAAGAATGTGTGGGTGTCTGGGATTAGAGTGAATAGTGTACATGCAGGTTTGCAATTGATAGTTAGAGTAGAATCCATCGTGATGAGTGTTTTAACATGAGCAGAGGAGAGTGTTCAGGTTTTAGCAGTACCATTGCTTAAAAGTAAGCAGCTGTTCAGGTGTAAATGATTTGGAGGAGGGAATATATTTGAATGTAAACTTTGCAGTCTGCAAATAAAGCTGCTTTTCACATCAAAGACATGTATATTCAGATGAGGCAACAACAGGTTTAATGCTGCTAACTAGTGAAAGAACTATATTAATATGCTGAGTTGCTTCCCAAAATACATTTAAGAGGGGTTTAAAGAAGACGCATTGTGCAGTGTGATTGATGTGCTTGTTTATTGCTTATATCAGCATTCAAAAAGCACTGACTTTTACATATTTTTATAACTCTTATATTTTACGCTTGCCTGTTGCATGTTTCAAAAAGATTGTAATATACATCATTACTCCAGCAGGTGGCAGCAAGTCACAGAGTGAGCCATTGAATCATTCATTCTACTCATTTGCTTAAAACACCGATTCATTCAGGATCTGCCTTTCATTGTGTGACTATTTTGACTTTTAAAGTAAGATTTTTTAAGTAACTAAAATGTAAGTTACTCATCAAGTCATGTTCTCATTTATAGTTACTTTTTTTTAAATAAGCATAATAATAAAATAAACAATACTACAAATCACTTGTAAAATAATTTTTTTTACAGAGTAGCTTGAACATAGCTTGGCTATTTTCGTATAAAGTAGTTTGTAACTTTGATACCTGCAGTTTTAAATAGCCTGGGTTATAATGGGATATCATATTATCTGAGGAACCACATAAAAATACAGAAAAGCAACAGTAGAAAGTGTTGCAGTGCTGGAATATGTTGCATCAGGATTGCATTTGTGTCAAGGTGCTCTGATCCAATCTTCCACTGTAGATCTTTCGTCTCGTCTTGTTCTGTGTTATGCTCTTTTTCTTTCACACACACATACACATACACGTTTACCCACATCAACAGTATCTATTTACCTTCCCCTGGGCCGTTTGCTAGAAAGAGCTTCTATTGATCGACTCTGATAATCATGTCGTTTAGCTCAACAGCAGTTTGTTGCTGTATTTGTTGGTGTGTGTGCAAATTTTATGAATGACTGTAGGGTGAATCCGATCACCCCCACTGATGTTTCAGAACATGTTTTTTAAAAGTTTATCGTCTTGTTATGTTTAGCCACATTGACCGTTCCCGCAGTCCGCATGAAGATGTCCTTGTACTATTGATCTCCTGTCCTGAATCCCATCAGAATTCCAGAACCTGTTTACCCAGACACACACATATTCATTCATGAACAAGCAAGCACAATATGCCACAAGCATTACATGGCAAAATTACGCCCTAGACCAGTCCCCATGGGAAATTAAACCAACGGCAAATCATTAAACCACAAGCTAAACATTAAGAGGCATTTGCATTTTTATTGCACCTGAAAGAATGGCAAGACTCCATTATCTCACACAGCCAGTGTGGGAGCGGGGTATTGCTATTATTATGTTGTCCCGTATAAAAACAAAAGCGTTTAGCGCTCATGAGAAAGGCAATGAGAGGCTTGTTTACTTTCACTACATCTGCAAAAGGTTATGATTATTGAAAGAGCGCAGCCAGAGTGTCTGACAGACCCAACAATGCCTCGTTTTGTTATGTAAATCCTATTGTCATCCAACCCAAACAAACAAACTGGAGGCAAATGCGGCACCATCAGCCAGACAATTAGCTGAATGGGGAGGAAGTTTTGCAGGGACAGTTTGTCTCATTAATTGCTTTCTCAGCTGGACATCTTCCAGGACTGTGTCCAAGAGTGATTACATTTAGCCCTCCAATCTTCTTCTTCTTCACAGGTGAGTGGGATATGTGCACATGCACCCTCGCGGGTGTCTCGTGCCGCAGTACTGTCTGCAGAACATGCACCTGCCTCGCCGATGCCCCACAATCGTCCCACGGTGAACTTTGACCCTGATGAGACCCTCTTTGGACGCCGCAGGTAATGTCATGATTCAGTTTTCAGAAATGTTCTATGTGAAGTAATTAAAAAACAAAACATCAGACAGTTAACATGAAAACTCTTTTCCTAGGGTAATAGTTTAAGTCTTAAATTTACTTTCTAAATGCATTTTGTGAATTAATATGTGTATTTGTTGTATTTTTTGAATTATTTTTACATCATAAAATTGTTTATTTTTTTATTAAAATGTCTGAACTTTATCTTGAATTTGAGCCTGAATTAAAAGTAGTGTAGTAGCTGTTCTATTTTCATATATATAAAAGTTTAGACCGATGACAAATACAAAAAAAAAAAAATTATACTATTCTTTATATGAAACCACCAGTAGGTGGCGGCAATCCTTATAAGTGAGTCACAGAATCATTCATTTAATGATTCATTCAAACCAGCTGATTCACTCATGAATGAAGCAAGTCACCCCTGTATTTAAGAATTGGTCATTGAATCATTGACTTGCCCGAGTTCAAAAACACTGAAACATTCAAAATGAAATGTCAGACAGTGTTGCTGTGTGATGCAGTTGTTCTGTTTGGTTTCAAACTATTTTCGTTGGCAAAATAGTTTTTGCAAAAACAGTTAATCATCTTGTGATCTTGCATAATCAGAACTTAAAATGCAGACGCATACTTGTCAGGCACCAGCTTAATTGAGAATTGATGCCATGGGCCAAATTTAATTAAAAACGAATTTATTTATTTTTATTTTTCAGAAATGGCACTTATAAGTCAAAGACCAAAAGGACAGGTGTTTGTGCATCACTTTGGGTTTGGCGGTACACAAATATTCTGATTTCAAACCTTAACAACATATTTGACATACAATGAATTTAATTCCAGTCTGTTTCTCAGTCAAAGTCGACTTGAAATAAATGGCCATTTGTGTGGCACTAACTGTGCTTTTGGTGCCCAACTGCCTCACTAATTCTAATGGTTGATCTTGATATTCAGCCATAATGAAACATGAGGATGACCTGAGCACTCTTTACACTCGGCTCTTAAAAATGCCAATCATCAGCAGCTGAAAATACAAATGTTCTTGTTTTTATTTGAATCACCTGAGATTCCTCAAATGCTCTAAACACTCCAAGAGGACTGCAAAGCATTTCTGTTATAGAATTGACAGCAAGTCAATTCAGTGTAAATCTAATGAGTGTATAATAAATCTGAGAAATAGGAATTGCAGTCAACCATAATGCTGTTATCATGCATCTGTTCATACAGCTCACATCTTCTGATGCTGTTTGTGTGGAGTGCATTGAGATGCTGTTAT
This sequence comes from Carassius auratus, assembly GCF_003368295.1. Taxonomy (NCBI): domain Eukaryota; kingdom Metazoa; phylum Chordata; class Actinopteri; order Cypriniformes; family Cyprinidae; genus Carassius; species Carassius auratus. The sequence continues at coordinate 20,708,450 of NC_039256.1, forward strand.
AGACTCTCCACTCACACTCTCTCCTACTCTGGCTTTCTCTTCCTTCATATTTTCTCTGTATAGATCTTCACTGACCTTTTTAGGGGTCTTAAAACCAAATCAAACAGTCTATTCTGTGCTTTTGAGTATTTGAGAGATGCTGTGTGCAGGAGTTTTTCTATTTCTGTACTTTTCTTCTACTTCTTTCAACATCAAAGATAAGATTTTTTTTACTTGAGTCTAAGATGGGTTTGAGTTCAAATTTTGACTTGATTGATGTATTATGCATAGTATTTATTAATATGTATGTATGTGTAGCATACACTGTTCACATTCTAAATGTAAAAATATAGTAATTGATTATATGTCTATCACATACACTACCATTCAAATGTTTGAGATCAGTACCTTTGAAAAAAATCTCTTATGCTCACCAAGGCTGCGTTTATATTATCAAAGAGAATAAAAACAAAGGTATTATTACTCCAAAATATTGTGAAATATTATTATAATTTTAAAGAACAATTATACTATTATAAAGTAGTAATACTTAATAATTTCTAATGTATTTATTATTATTATTATAAAGTATATTATAACTATTAAGACTATTAAACTATTATTATAAATATTTTGTGAAGAACTAAAAAATATTTGAAAATGTCATTTATTCCGGCGATTCTAAACTGAATTTTCAGTCTCTTTAGTGTCACACGATCCTTCAGAAATCATTGCTAATTTGCTGCTCAAGAAACATTTCTTATTATTATCTATGTTGAAAACAGTTGTGCCGCTTAATATTTTTGTAGAAACCTTTTTCTTTTTCAAGATTCTTTGATTAATAGAAAGTTTGGAAAAACAAAACAAAAGCATTTATTTGTAATAAAAATCTTCTGTAACATAAATGTCTTTACTGTCGCCTTTTGCTCAATTTAATGCACCATTGCTGAATGAAAAATAAAATTAAAATAACCTTTTACTGACCCCAACCTTTTGAATGTATAGTCTATATCAGTGGTTTTCAACCTGTGGGCCAAAGCCCCCTAGTGGGTCAAGGAAAAGTTAAATAGAGATGAAGACGTTTTCACACTGAAAGAGAAGCGATCTCGCTCTCATAGACGTGCCAGGCTTTATCTGCAGCTAAACTGAATAAAAGCAGAATGAACTGATGAAAAAAAAAAAAAAAAAAAACAATTTATGAATGATGCATTGCTAATTGACATTTATTACAGTACAGAAACTATAAAGTATATTTTCTACCTTATTCTGTGCAGAAAATTTAAATAATTGCTAATTAAATGTTGCCTAGTATATAAAAAAAAATCATAAAATTGCCATTAGGAAAAAAATATCGATTACAAATGATTGATTATTGTCCAGCAGTGTATTTGATTTATTACTAATTAAAAGTAATTAAAAAAGAAGATAATTCCTTGTAAAAAAAAAAAATAATAATACAATAATAATAATTATTATTATTATTATATAGGCTACATACATAAAATGATTGTATTTGACATTTCTGTCACTTCTGAAATTATGGCTACGCCCCTGGTGTGACAAAATGTTAGCTTATACATAATACTCTTTAAGCTCTTTTTTAAAAACTTGGCTTACATACATTTTTACTTATGCCATGTCGCATCATTAAACTAGCATTTAACAATGGACAAAAGTTTTTTTTTTTTTCTAACCTATGGTTCTCTAACCATAAATGCTACTGTAATTTGCCCCCTGACTAAGCATTTAAAGAATTTAGTAGAAGCATTTAAATAATCCCGTGAATGCACTTAAAGAATGCAGAATCGAATCGTTATAATCGAATCGAATCGAATTTAATTGTGAATCGAATCGAATTGAATCGTTCTAAATTTGCAAAAATCGTTCTTGAATCGAATCGAAAACCTATGAATCGTAATCGAATCGAATCGCTGCCTTGCCAAAGATTCACAGCCCTAGTCACCATACTTGGCCGTATGTCACATCACTTGATGATTTTAGCAGCTCTGCTTTTGCAGCGTTTGAGGTAGATGTCCTGCAGTGAGGGGAGAGCACACCCAGAGATGCGCTCAGCTAAGCGCACAACTCTCTTTCAGGGCTTTGCAGTCTTGACTGGAGCTGTTCCCATACCACACTGAGTCAATACACTATTGTGAATACACTATTAAAATAAATAATAATATTGTTCATATATGTAAAAATGTCTAAGTCATAACTTAATAACATCATTTCATATGGTCCAACTGAAATCAATATTGACCATATTTACTTTGTTTGCCTAAATTGATCGTTTTGTGGTGAACAATTCATCCATGCAAGTCGATCCACAAAATTTTTTTTTGGCTTAAATCTTTGGCTTAATCAAAATCTGAAAATGCCCCTCCCCTCTGGATTGGAGGACCTTCCCTGATGACGTAGGTTTGATGGTTTGGGTGTCTGCTTAGCATCCGTAACCACACTGCTCCAACTGACAGTAGACAGGCTGCCTGTGTGTTTGCAAGCATTGACAGCGTGTGAAAGGAGAGTTGGCGAGGAGGTGCATTTTTGGTTGTGGCACTCACAAAACACTTTTCCCGTTCCCTAAAATTCCCTCAATACGGTCCAGATGGCTCGAATTTGTACATTTTGAGGAAGGAGGGGATAACAGAGAGGTCGAGGATGTGCTCAAAGCACTTCACGCGTGAATGCTTCAAAAATTGGACAGAACACGAAATGGGGTTTGTGAGATATCTGTCATTAACTACTTTTCTAGATCCAATCAGGTGCTAGTTGGAAAATAAAGCCACGCCCACTATTTTTCCTCATTTAGTATTCTGTTTCTCTCTGAAATACGTCACAACCTTGGAGAAAAGTCGTTTGCATCTTCCGGTTCACACAAATTTTAAGAAAAAAATATTAAATTGTTTTAAATATTAAATATTAAACTGTAACTATGCTTCCACTATTCGAGCTCACTAATTGGTTTAAGAATAAACCACCGATTTATCATATATATTTTTGCTGCATATGCTACAGAACAACAGCAGTTGTGTCACGCGGTGCCAGCCCGAGTTATTTTCTGTTCAATGCCAGAATAAAGACAGTCAACAATCTAGCTTCTGAGTACTAAGTTATTAACCCAACAATAGCGGGGTCAGTTAATTTTCTTGCAGTGCAAACATATGTGTTTGGTTGTGTGGGCCGCGAGTTGAAAAATGTTGGGAACCACTGGTCTATATAAAGTAATTCTTAATTAAGATACTTGTTGTTTTCAAAATCAGTTTAAAAAATCTGGCACACTAGTCATTGCGGGTGGAGGTCTGTTCATGAGTTGAGAAATGCAGTGTGTGTTTGTGCTGTTAGTTGTGGTGTGTGTTCAGGCTGATAGTGACAGAGAGATGCTCATTAACACAGGCTTTGTCTCCTGCCGTGTGAGTGACATTGAGCTGCCTTCTGCCCGCTCTGTCCTGTGCACTTCAACTCTCCCTCGCTCTGATGAACAGATGAGAGCGGACGAGCCAAACACAGTGGGCTGTTTCTTCTCCAGCATAATGTCAATTAACAGTCAAAGCGTCTCAAATCAACTTAGCCTGACAGGAAATGACAAGTAATGGAGTAGATCACGTTTCACACAGCGGTTGTCCCTAAGCCCATTTTAATTTTTCAGATTTTTCTCTCTTTTTTTTTTTTTGCTCCATGCCCCTCAATTTTCCCATAAATCCTTGTATCTTTGTTCCACGGATTCTTTTTAATCTTGCCTCTTTGTACACAGCATCTAATTTAATTTATATTCTTGGAGGCCACTTTCTATCTTTTTCTTCTTTCTGCTGCTCTCTTACTTTCTCAATTTCCTCTGTGTCTGCCGCAGGGAGTTTATCTCGGGTCTGAGGGGCTTCAGTCAGTTCTACAGTGGCCTCGGAGAAGCCCTGTGCAGCAAAGAGCCGGCGGCACTCAACGGTTCCCTCTGCTGGAACGGACAGGAGATGACAGAAAAGTGAGTGTTTCTATCTGATGACCGTTTAACTACACACTAATATGGTGTTCTTCCATTTTAAACTCATATTCATAATACACTGTGTTTTGGTCTATAATAATGACATAAATGTTTATTAAAACATTAAGTTATACTTCCAGATGTAGTCTCTGACATGTAAAGTAAGATTAATAGTTGGTGCTGTGCAGCAGAACAAGTGCTTTGCATTGTTGCGGTTACTATGGACCCTTGCCAGGGTAGACAGACAGCATGTTTAATTTGATATGAAGAAAAATTAGTGCAAAAGGGAGCGAGTACAGCCTGATGAATGAGTTCCAGGTCACGTTTAATTTTCACAGCCCGTGTTTTCCCAGAGCATTTTGTCTACCGGAAACATTATTTCATTCTTTTATTAGCCAAAAGATTGGCATCAAGAGACCAACAGTACAACCTATTGAATGGACTGTACAGCTATTCCTTTGCAGCCTTGTTTTCATTTGTGTCAGATTAAATATGTTGTCTCGCCTCACTAAGGATTATTTTGTGTATTTTAGGATGGCTGGGATGCTATTTTGACCAAATAGCATCCAGAACTCCTTGAAATGTTGTATAATATACATTATTTCAAAATGGAAGAGGCTTTTATCTCTATACAACCCATGCACTCCCTCTATTAGTGTTTTTATTCTGACAGTTTTTGCTAAGTGGGTAAAAGTAGCATATATTACAATAGAATCAGCCTCTTAAATGCTTTCCAATATTACTACAATCTCAAAATGGCCCCGAAGAGACATACTGCCCCAGAGCTTGTCACAAATCTTGAAGTCTAAAAAGCTTTCTGAATAAAACGGAGACAGCGTAAGTGGCTGGTAGCTGAGCGGATGATTTTGTGTGTGTGTATCTAATGAGTTTGGCTGACTTCAGTTCCATCTGACAGGCAACAGGGTGTGAATTGTGGTCTTTGTGGGGTAACTGATGTCGGGTGGTGGTGTGGTGGCTTCCCTGTTCTTGGCTAATTGCTCGTTTCCGTCATTCGCTCTGTGTCTGCCTGTGCCTGGCTCTCCATGCGCCCTTTAGAACCCAATTTAAAAATTGTCATATTTCAGTACGCCATGTCCCACATGCTTCTGTCCCATAACTCTCTCACTCTCTCACCGTCCAAATCAAGTTAAGGTTGGCAAATGACAATAAATCAGTGCATCCCTGACCCAAACAGAAAAGCTTTAAGAGCTGCAGTATCTCATCCTAATGACTTGGAAAATCAGCTCAAAACTGAAGTGATCATTAAAGTCAGCATGAAATTAAAATAGATTCTATTTAGTCTCAATGCTTGTTCCTGGTCTTATTGTACAGGAATGGTTTATCGGTGCACATTATTTAAAAGAAATCAGAATCTTTAATTAAAAAGAACAAAAACTTCCTTTGAAAAAATATTCATTTTATGTTTATTGTATATTTGATAATGTTAACCAATAGCCAAGTACTGTATTTTCCGGACTATAAGTCACACTTTTTTCCATAGTTTGGCTGGTCGTACGACTTATAGTCAGGTGTGACTTATTTATCAAAATTAATTTGACATGAACCCAGAGAAATGAACCAAGAGAAAACATTACCATCTACACCCGCGAGAGGGCGCTCTATGCTGCTCAGTTCTCCTGTAGTCTACACTGAGCAGTATAGAGCGCCCTCTCACGGCTGGAGATGGTAATGTTTTCTCTTGGTGCTTAGTTCTAAATAAATGCGACTTAAGGTCCAGTGCGACTTATATATGTTTTTTTCCTCGTCATGACGTATTTTTGGACTGATGCGACTTATACTCGACTTATAGTCCGAAAAATACGGTAGCTATTTTGCAATTTTTTCAGCAAACTCTCATTTAGACTGGATCCTATTCAAATATGAAATGGCCACTATTTACGATCAAATTGATTCCCACCCCACATTTTCTGAATGATTTTTTTTTTCGCTTTTAAATGCATTACATTACAGTATAGAAATGAGTTGACTTTTCAGTTGACTTTGAAGAATCGAGTCTGTTTTTCAGCAATTTTTTTTTAATGAAGTTCAGATGTTCAAATACGGTATCTTGTGCCTAATAAGTAAATTAACATTTTTATGTTTTAGTTAGTTTTATATTTTAATTTGAATTTCCTGGTAAAGAATTACACATAGATCTCAGAACTAATAAAGGAATAGTTCACCCAAAAGTGAAAATTTCAAACCAGCTGATTCGTTCATGAATGAAGCAAGTTACCCCTGTATTTAAAAACTGGTCGTTGAATCACTGACTTTTCATTCAAAAACACTGAATTATATTAAAATAATAATAATAATAAAAAAACAATAAACACCACTCAGTGTTGCTGTGAAATGCAACTGTTCTGCTTTGTTTGGAACTATTTTCATAGTCAAATTAGTCTGTTAAAAATGTTTTTCATTTCATACAGAGCTGAGTACAGGTCAGCATCTGAGTGTTGGTAATGTGAGGTTTTAATTCATATCTCTCTAATATCCATCCTAGCCCCGTCTGTTTAGAATATCCATTGTGTAACTGTTGAAAAGGTGTGTGTCTGTGAGTGTATGTGTCAACATTACAGCATTATGCACTATTAGCTGCAGCTGTTTGCTCTCCAGTAAGTGCAGTTGAGGAGTAAATGGGGGTAAAATGGCCTGGTCACAACAGCAACATCAGCCTTAGGGGACAGACAGCTGTCAGAGGGCTCTCAGGCCCTCAGGAGTTAATTAGGACCCAGGAGAGAAACAGATAGGGGAAGTTAGAATAAGAATAACAATACTGTGCCAGAAATGTCCACCGAATCTCAATGTCATTCCTTGGCTTCTAGGGAAATATCATAATTAATTCTGGAATGCGTTCAGACTCATTTTGTGCAACGTATTGAAGACAGAAGCGATCCTTCACATTCTGTGCTGGGAAGGAAGCCATCTTGATTGTGCCAAAGAATGTCACTGTTTATGTGGCCCTGATAGATCAAATAGTCGACTCAAAAATGTCAAAGCATAAAGAAAATTCATTAAATGCCACCGTCACATAAACACATTGAGCAGCTACAACTACATTGCTGCTCATTCTTTCATACAAAATACAAACGGCTAGAATGTTACTTCATGAACAGTTGCTTTAAAAGAGGATTTGACTGTAAAGTTCATTCCTAGCATCGCTGGTGTTTGCTTGAAATGAGTTTTTCTCCTGTGCTGGAGGGAGTGCAGAGGAGCCCTCGATGTCAAGGATCAAGTCACCAAAACTCTGGCACAGATTTCTGCCTTCTAGAGAATCAGTTTCAGCATCCTGAATATCTGCCTTTTTAGCCAGTGTTTCCTAACTGTTTTCGTCTTATGTGCTCCCACAGGCCCTTCAGTTAAACTAAAGTAGCTCCTCATCGACTCCAAACCAGAATTGTGTTCCTCATATTATGCTAGACATTATTTGGTGTTATAAATTATATTTTTAAAATGTCATGAATGCAATAATTCACTGTTAAACTTCAAATAAAAAGCAATCAATTATGTGGATGAAAAACTATGGCAGCATTTTAGTGGAATGCTATAAAAAAACTAAGATTAAGAGATAATATTTTGAGAAAAAGAATAATGTCAAAATATTTTGAGAATAAAGTCAAAATTGTAAGAATAAAGTCAAAATATTTTGAGAATAAAGTAGAAAAATTGTTAATTCACATGAGGTGAATACAGCGATCTGTCATGCCACATTAAACAAATATTTTTAATATTCTTAAAATAATTCAAGTTTCTCACAATTTTTACTTTATTCTCAAAATATTTCAACTTTATTCTCAAAATAATTTGACTTTATTCTCAAAATATTTTGACTTTATTCTCAAAATATTTGGACTTTATTCTTGTAATTTCTACTTTATTCTCAATGTCGTCATATTTTTGTAATTTTGACTTTATTCTCAAAATATTTTGCCTTTATTCTCAAAATAATTTGACTTTATTCTTAAAATATTTTGACTTTATTCTTAAAATATTTTGACTTTATTCTCAAAATAATTAGACTTTATTCCACTTTGTTTATCAAATTGTTTAGACTTAAATTTTTAGATATTAAAAATATATTTTTTTATGTGCCACTAAAACTAAAACTTATATTAGCTTGATTGACTGAGACATTTTATGTGAAGTGAGTGAGATTGAGCAGCAGTGTCACAGAAATCTTCCGCTGTTTTTACACATGCACTTATTTTGTACAGTAAGTGTGATCCACACAAACTGACTAAACATAGGCCTGTTATTTTGTTTTCTTTCCTTAAAATGTAGCAGGATGTGTGAAGCAGTTAATTAACTGCTTAACAATGTTATGACAATCCTAATAATAGTATTAAAGGTTGTAGTTTGTATAAGTACTCCAAGAGGTTAGGAATCACTGTTATTGCCTTCACCACTTCACCTCTTCCTCTTTACATTTGAAAGGAGGTTGTGGCAGACAGACTTGTTTAATATTTGTGACCATGGAGCACAAAACCAGTCTTAAGTGTCAATTTTTCAAAACTGAGATTTATGCATAATCCGAAAACTGAATAAATAAGCTTTCCATTGCTGTGTGGTTTGTAGGATCGGACAATATTTGGCCGAGAAACAACTATTTGAAAATCTGGAATCTGAGGGTGCAAAAAAATCAAGAGAATTAATTGAGAAAATCGCCTTTGAATTTGTCCAAATGAATTCTTAGCAATGCATATCACTAATCAAAAATTAAGTTTTGATATATTCACAGTAGGAAATGTACAAAATATATTAATGGAACTTGTTCTTTACTTAATATACTAATAATTTTTGGCATGAAAGAAAAATTGATAATTTTGTCCCATACAATGTTTTTTTTTTTTTTTGGCTATTGCTACAAATATACCACAGTGACTTAAGACTGGTTTTGTGTACCAGGGTCACAATTAATTGAACTTAGAGCAATCTTTAAATTTAGGTGAAGATTGGTGGATATTTCCCAGAATGCTTCTCCTCCTGCTCTCTTTCAGTCAGCTCGTGATGCTGAAGATGCTCGTGATTGATTCGCACGGTCTCCAGCGGGTTTGGGCAGTGGGGCATGTTGGATCTCTGAGGGGTGCGCAGTAGGGCCATGAGTCTGAGCAGGTTCAGCACGAGTAGCTGGTCCAGACTGTACATCCACAGGGTGTTTAGTCATTTCCTGTTGTAGCAGTTGGGTTGCCTGTGCTCCCGCTGTACCATAAAGCCTGTGGTGTGTTGTTTTTGTTTTCTCAGGAATCATAATGATGTCATAAAGATAAAATGAAGTCAATTTGACATTATAACATGCAGAAAAAGCCAACAGCATTCTGTCTGTTTTGAATAATGTTTAATTATGCAGTATGACAGTTAACATGAATGCAGTTCTTGCACTCAAATGATTTCTGGATCATAGTGTTCCTGTAGCTCAATTGGTAGAGCACTGTGCTATCAAGCGCAATGTTGGGGGTTCGATTCCCTGGGAACACATGATATGTAAAAATTGATAGCCTGAATGCACTGTAAGTCGCTTTGGATAAAAAAGCGTCTGCTAAATGCATACATTTAATTTAATGTGACATTGAAGACTGGAGTGATGGCTACTGAAAATTCAGCTTTGCCATCACAGGAATAAATTATATATTCAGATAGAAAATGGTTATTTTAAATTGTAATAATATTTCACAATATTGCTGTTTTTGATCAAGTAAATCCATTTTAAACAGTAGTGTATTTCTGGTGTCCATTTAAAGTCCAAATTGAGATGTAATCGTCTGAATGGCATCGTTCATGCAGAGTACATCTCTTGTTATTATAAATGTCAACTAGAATCAGATAGAAGTTTTATATAAATCTTTAAATACTAAAATCAGCTTCATATCAAATCCATAAGCCACAAGAACAGAATAAAATATACTCATTTTAAATTGGATTAAACAAAGTTTCAATATACAAGGACATTTTTAACCCATTATTTAATTTGTGTAAAAATCAAGAGAATACCTGTTGGATATTCAATTAAAAGTTTAAAATAATATTTCTTGTATATTGTTTAGTATTTCAGTGCTGCAGTGTGATTGGCCAAATAGAACTGAATCTTTTCTTTCATTTAAAATCTGTCTAAGTAAAATGCATAAGATGTTTTTGTGCTGAAAGCATTCTCACCTCAGCTACCCATTACGTTTCTGCATTAAAGTATGATTCATTTTGTATCTTCCCACTGTTTCCCCACAAACACCCACCATAGTAATCAGAGCAAAGTGTTTTTCAGGCACGCAGGACGGAGCTGACCTGATGCTGCTCCACTCTTTTCAGCACACAGGTGGACACTTCATGCGTGAAGCTCCAGCTAATCTCATCCTCCATTAAAAGCTGCCCATGTCTTCTGATCTCCTCCTTCTAATGGAGCTCATGTCTGTATTATTAATGTGATAATTAAAAGCGGGAGGTGAGCTGCCATCGGGAGTAATAAGGAGAATAAATAAGTATGGAAATGTAATTTGGCTTAATGAATAAGCAGCGCGTGTAAAATAAGGCGCCGTGAAAGATGATTGGCTAGAATTGTTCAGGATTATGTCATCGCTAAGAATGGAGCATGAGGTCATATCTTTGGCTCATACATCTAAAAGCTCACAGTACTGCAAAAATCTAAGTTTTCATTTATTTATTAGTCTAAACATCCTTAAAAATGCTAAAAACAACATACAATAATGCATGTTGATATAATACATATAATACAGAAGAGTTAATAAAGTTTTATTTAGTTTCAAGAATTAGTTTAGATTTCTTTTTGCACAATATGACATAAATACAGTAAATAAAAACAAAGAAAATACAATTCATATACAGTGCAGGAAGAGAAAAAAACTTATTTTTATTTTATATACACAATTAGTTATATATATATATATATATATATATATATTTATAGTTATATTATATATTATATTATATAGTTATATATATATATATATATATATATATATATATATATATATATATATATATGTATTATTTTAGTATTTTTTTTACTATTGTATGCATTGTTAAAATTAAATAGTTAGTAAAAATCTATATAAAGTACATATACTTTACATAAATATATACTTTTTTTTACTGAAAGTAACAACACAGAAAGTAGAGTGTATGTTCTTGATGAGCATGGGCTTTAGTGGATAAGTCTAGGTTGGTGTCGTGACGGTTTCGGATCTGTCATTCACTGTCTTTCTGTCGCCTCAGTGCTTGCACCAATGTGCTCGTGTGCTTCAACACTAATTAGCTTTTAATAGGGAGTAATTAACTGGAACATGAGTCCAAGGGGCCCGGGGGGATCGGGGAACACTTGGGCGCAGACACACACACACACACACACACACATTTTTAGCAGTTGATGATGCCCAACATATGCTCCAGTTGCTCAGAAACATTCAGATGCCAGCACTTGTCTGACCCAGTTGTGCTGTTTTACTGTTGGGTTAAGTGTATGTATCTGTGTATCTAAAAAGAGCTACAACAAAACAACATAATGCAGTATTAGATATTTTAAATATTTTTAAGCCATGTAGTGTCTTTGAAATCTTTGAATGTCCTCGTGCAGCATAATTTAATTAATTTGCTGGACGGTAAAAATGAATTTAAAGGCTTATTGTGTTTCATTTTTACTCATATGAAATTCCTATGGTCGCATGTTTGCCTCTAGGTGGCAGTAGAGGCCAATTTTAGTGCTCATATTCGTGTGGCCATTCACTGCAGCTTTGGTCAAATACCTTTGAAAACCAGGAACTGCTGCTGAAAAGTGAATGATATAAAATGATCAATTATTAAAATGAGTTACACAATTGTTTTCTCTAGCAGTGGTTTTGTATGTTGCTTTCTGACACCCATGTGATTCAAAATTGTGACTCAGAATATTGTTTGTGAATTCTCTCTTTTAAACCAAAATTATTATTTCAAAATTTTAATTTGTTTGTATTTTTGCTGTAGCCTTTGGGTAAACAAGTGAATATAAGTAAAATCATATACATTATATTATATGTGTAAAAAGAGTTATATTATATTGGAACATTATATTATTTTCTGTAGTAAAGGTGCGATATCTCCATATATCACTTTCAGTTCATGAACACAGTGCATTAAAACCTGTCATTTTGTTTTTAATGTGACTAATGGACATTTGTGTCTATATTTTGCAGGTTTCCTGGTCCAGGGATAAAGAAAGTCCCTCCACACGGCTCAGAATCCAGACAAAAACCACCTGAACCCGTCATCAGCCAGATCATCGACAAACTCAAACACATCAATCAGGTGAGTTACTGTTTATCTGAAAACATGCACACACTATTTTACATGTGAACTTCACAGTGCACATAATCATACGCTGCCATGCTGTCAGTCATCGCACAGACATACAGACATACATAAACTCATCACCTCTGCTTTAACTCTGTCATAACCGTCTGCCTGTCATCACACACACAGATGTACATGTCTGCACACTGTTTTATGGCAGTGCTGTCTTTTAGATTATCAGGATGTGTTATAGGGGCTGCCGGTATCTGTATACTAATGCAGACAAAGCAGAGGCGCTTTCTTTCACTTTCTTCCTGCCTGCCTTTAAAAAACAACAGCTGCGTGTCATATCACCTTGACTGTGTGTGTGTGTGTGTGAGTCAGGGTGTGTCTGCTTATATTTCACGTACAGTTCGTTCCCTATTGTGACCGAGATCCCACAGTGATATTTGACCCTTTAGGGTTTTCTGTGTATATACTCTGGTAATCCTGAGAGAACAGCATCTGGCTCATCCACAGGAAGTTCACCGGGCGATCTAAAGAACACCTCTTTCCGTGCTTCCTCTCTACCTGCAGGATGTGTGGTTTTGGCTGGGTTTAAATGTATGCTACAATGCAACCTCATTGTGAATGGCTATAGGCAACAGTTAGTAAAGCTCAAATCTGTGTGTGTGCTATTTGCACATTCAGCCCTGATTTTTCCCATTTACATTCCAATACATTTATTCATTTACTCTTTTTAATCTGAAGCAGTTTATAAGGAATACAACGAGCAAGAAGAGATAACAATACTCCAAAGTATTAAAGGCAGGTACAGGGAGGGATTTAGTGAAAATGGTGAAAGAGATGTGTTTAAAATAAAAACAACTTTGGATAAAAATAAAACGAATTCATTTTATAACTCATTTACTTAATGAGACCTTTGTCATTTATTCCTTTTATTCGTTTTCACACATTTCTAATTTCAAATTTACTTTAGACAGTCATTTAATTTAAATTAATTTAATTTGTATTGAATTGTATTGTTTTTTGTTTGTTTTTCTGCTTTATTTTATTTTTTAAAACGGCTTTTTTTGGTTTGCTTTGTTGTTTTTTATTATAACCTGTTTTTGTTTTGTTTGCTTTATTTAGTTTTTTATTACTACTTGTTAAAAAAACGTTTTTGTTTGTTTCCGCTTTGTCCTATTTTATTTTGTGTATTCCTTTTTTGTTTTTATCATAGATTGTTTCTTGTTGTTAGATGGTCTGCTTTATTTTCTCTGTTAATACTACTAGTCAACTCCATATTTTTATTTAATCATGTTTATTTAGTCGTGTGCGTGTTGCTTTGCATGTCGTTTTGTGTGTGTGTTATAGAAACCCACTGCGGCCCCATGCTCAATGGCCCCATGTGAGCAGATTAGCTCTTGTTTAAACAGACCACAGAGACATCAGAGCGGCTCAGATGAGTGGAGAAGAGCTGTAGGTCACGTCTACCATGGGACAGGCCTTCTCTTTCTCAGTAACTCAACAAACAGACCTTCTCTTCTCTTCTCTTCTCTTCTCTTCTCTTCTCTTCTCTTCTCTTCTCTTCTCTTCTCTTCTCTTCTCTTCTCTGTGAAAGACTCACTGTGACCTTCTTCCCATCTGCTTTCTTCCTCCTGCGCAGCTCCTGTGAAGTGTCCAGCTGTTGTTTCAAGACACACGTCACATAATTTATGTACATGACAATAATTCGCACACAATCAAAATGAAGATGTACCCTAGACCAACATTGTATTCTGTCATGTGTATTAGAAACATAATTAAGCCATGTCACACTTAAAATTGTGCAGCTGCTCTGAATAGCAGCATGGGTGTAAACCTCATGCTGATGTATGTAGTGTTTATACACACACACACACAGATGATATAGATCTGGTGACTGTATGATGTCAGTGCTGTTCATGTCTGGTAGGCAAATGGAGAGTGCATTTCAAAAGACCTCTATGTATATACACACATCTGTGGCCCCTATAAACACATAAACAAATGTGTAGACGCATGTTTGTTTCACTGTATTATTTCATAGACTTCCATTGTTTTTCTTTAGGTTAGTTACATGTTTTGACCAACTAATTTATAAGCTTTTGTAACTAGTGAGTTCAAACAGGTTCAACTGTGTTCAACAGGTTTCGCTTTATTAGTGAGGCTTTTTTTGAACAGTGAGGACCTCACAAGTACAGTCATGCAGGATAAGATGTTTGTGTGGGTTGTTGATTAAACCGTGTGCATGAATGAGATATCTTTACTATGACATTCTCTGAGAATAGTAGTGTCGTCAAATCAGTACACATTGTCCTTAATGAGACCGAGCAGGACAAGACACAACGATTTCACAACAACAGTATAAGCAACAGCGCTGGCCGATTTCACAGAAATCCGAAACATACACTAATTAAGCACCTTTCACCACAACAGAGATTGTTTAAATCAATCATAAATGATTCATTATTTAATCATTCATGTTCAGTTAGGGTTGATGGAGATGGAGCTCCAGTGTGTCTACAAAGTTTTATGCAAAGAAACAGCTTCTACCAATGGTTTTTGGTTCATGCATTGATAATCCTTCTCATCGTGATTATGTTTGCTGCTCTTTATATTTAAAACCTTCCCCTATAAACTTTAATTTAACATAAAGAGAACTGATTTCATACTAACTCTCCATGACACGTCTGTCTCCTGACCTCCCTCGATTATGTCAATGTGAACGAGGCTTTAGTGCGACTGGTAGTGTTTCCTTTACTTCACCAGCAGAAACTCAAACATGTTCAGTTTAACTTAGCCCTGTGATAATAGTTTACATCTGGTGTTATCTGGCACGGTGTTAATGTGTGTTCTCATTTGTTTCCAATAGCCGGGGGTTTGAGTTGTTTCCCAGAGCAGACAGACAGCACACTCATATCAGACTTTTCCTAGCATTTCAGAAAGCCAAGATCTCATCTTCTAGCCTGGGAGGCTTGTTAGTGTGAGCTACATTTTCTAAGTGTTCTCCAGCAGTTGTAGTTCTATAAAACATTTTGGGTGTGGACCCATTTGATTTTATGGAGCAATAAGGTTTTTGAAAGCTCTTAACAGTGTTTAAAATATTTCTGTTCCCGGGGTATACAGCATGACAATCCTGTGTCCCAGAGTGTGTTAGTGTAGCAGTGCTAGAGATGGGCCCCTTCTGAAAGAGTGACACCGGGGAGTGCATTGAACACCAAAAGACAAAACTTTACCCTCCCTCAGCTCTGCAGACCCCGATTTCTCACGCCTAATGCAGCTGATGTAATGGCTGCGCGCGGCCAAGTTTAGAGTAAGCTCGTCTCTATAAATGAAAAAAATGACTTGGTGCTCAAGCTATTCCAACTGGGCAAGTGCTCAAAGCGTCTGTGTGTTCTTATCTGCATGCCTAAACATGATTCTCAGGCCTAAATGTAAGTGAGTTAGCGCATTAGCAGTGCTGAAGCCTTATCCTAGATATTTGATCAGGGGTTTCACATGTGGCCATAATGCCAAGGAGCCCCAACAAACCCATACATATTTTATTGAGGATAAAAAGTAAATGTGACATAAAAACGTGATTGTGCAGCAGGATTTTAAACAGCCTCTGGATTCGGGTTGGCAAGTGTTCAATTCATACCCTACATGTACTGTATAGTAACAGTGCATAGTGTTTATCAGCCATCTACAGTATTTCTGCTCGCCGGAAATGGCAGAGATGTTTTCAGAGATGAAGCTCACAGAGCACACACCCTCCGTCTGTCTTCATGCGTGTTTGTGTTTGTTCCCATGACTGTCAAACATTCACTCGTGCTGATCTGTAAAGTCTGCAGCGTCTCTTCGTGTTTATACAAGAATGGTGCGTCATTTGTGGACCGTTTACTTCTTTGAGGGGAGTTGTTAAACCACAAAACCTCCAGTTTGCTCTTAAAAATTAACCTTAATAAATATCCCTCAGATCAGTGTACGGCTAAAAAAAAAACCTTCTAAAATTTCCACAGACAGACATAAGTAATTTGTCCGTCCAGAATGAAAACGAAAAAGCTGCACAATCAGAATATATTAGAGGTTTAAGGTTTATACATTTATTGAGGCTAGCTAGCGTGAAATAGGAACCAGCAGCTGACAAAAAAAAAAAAAAAACACGTTGAGCCTGGATAGGACATGGTGTAAGGCCAAACATATCAGTGTTGATTTGTTGATTTGAATAAAGCTATAATAAGTTATCTGATATGTAGATATAATCTGACTGAAAAAATTAGCTTTTTTGGTGACACTATGGAGATAAATGCAGAGATGTAACCATTTTTACCGGAGCTTTACTAGAGCCTATATTTTTGGAGTACCAAGAACAGAGGTCTAGAAAATCGACCTCACATGTATAGTTTAATTTACGCATATTGCTAAATTAGATTTTCATATTTAGGAAAATATGTCTTTCCGCTAGTGCCGTCATCAGGACCATCTGGACTTTCCAGGGTATTGAGTTACTGTTCAAAAAAAGCCTGTTCCCAGCGGAGCTCAGGGGATAGTGGTGAAACACTGCAATTATCTGATTGGTCTTTGATTATAGAAGTCCCCTCCAGCGTTGAGATGTGTCTACCATGTGTAGGGCAGAGAGGTGAGCATATATTACATGTCACTTCTCATGTTGTCCTAGGTTTGTGGAATGTTCTGTGAAAAATTAGATGTTCCGTTTTTTTTTTTAATTCGCGTACTATGGGAAAGAACTCTTTCACGCACACTCTCATTTCTGAACTGAAACTTTTCTCTGCATTTTTTTCCCCTCACTTTCTTCTTCTCTCTCTCTCTTTGAACTCCACCCTGCATTTCTTATGCTTTTTCTCCCATGTTAATCCCACTTTCTTTCCCGCTCTCCTTCCTGACTGTGTTGAGTTGTATGTGACACACTCCAGTCCCGCAGCCCTCCTTCACTTTAATTAGATCCAGCGGCAGAGATGGAGAGCGAGGGAGGGCCGCAGGTAAGGCAGGAGAGCAGACGGCAAAAACAAACCAGAGCTCCACATTCCAGCACGCAGCCTCACGTCCTGCTGCCGCTGACTCCACACCTCATCTACTCCAGGAAAAGTACCAAAAAGTACCAAGCTCCAAAGGCCTCTTCACATCAGACGTGAACTAAAAAAGGGAACAGTTGCAGATCAATGCCTATGCGCTCCAAAGATAAACAAGTAATCTTCTGTCTAAATGAAAACCAAGTTTACACCAGGATAAAAGATGGCAGTGATTGACAAATTTACTTTTTTTTTCATAATCAGTAAGGATGCATGAATGTTCTTCAGAAGTGATGGTAAATACATCTATAATAATAGTAAAAAAAAGCTTATTTCAAATAATGTTCTTTTGAATATTACTGATTTTACTGATTCAAATAAATGAGACTTCTTTTAAAAATCAGCCAACCTTCAGTCCAAATGTATCTGTATTGAACTATTTATAATATGAAATTTAGTGGTTTAATCTGAGTCCTTGAATTTCTGTGATGGTTTGGGAAGTATATGAGGTTTAACTGTGGGTGGTAGTTTGAAGGTTATTAAACAAATCCTGCCATGGTCGCTTGAGTCTAAGTACGCACAAACACATATTAAGGCAAATTATCTGTACACACACATACACAAATAGCAGCTTAATGTGTTTCAGTGGATGCTGGTCCGTTTGAAGTCGCGTGACACCTGTGAAACCTGACATTAAAGCAGTCTAGAAGGACCTCCATAAATCCAGAGTAAAGTGGGGGCTGCGTTTGACCCCCTTTTCCCAGCGCCGCTTCTGATAGCCTTTGCATGTCTCTGTTCTCAACGGCTTGATTTGCTGTGGCCCTCGCATCAAAAACTCCCATATAGATAACTTTCTAAAAAATATTTTTCACACTTATGCTTTTTTGCTCTCAAACACGTCACCTTTTACGTGTTATTGCGTCATTCTCCACTTTAGTTTTCTTATTCCCACTCTGATTTGTATTCATTATTAAGAAAAGTCATAAATTATAATATTTGGATCTTTTAAGAACTGTTGACTAAGATGTTCTTTGAGGAACCTAAAATGGTTCACAACAAAAACCTCCTTATTTTTACAAGTGTAGTAGGACTTTCTTCTTCCTGTTAGCAGGTCTTGTAGTGGAATAACAAATCTGTTTCAGTGTGTTGATCACAGGGAAACAACTACAATACCTAAAACCATCAGATTGATTCAAACAGAAATCAGTGCTTTTGATACATCATGCAATTTCATGTCTCAACCACAGATGGCGATAGAGAGAAGCCAAAGTTCTGTAAAGTACAGGCAAATTTCACTTGTGAGCCAGTTTGTTCATTTTAGAGATTTTGCTTCCTTAAAAGCTTAGTTAACTGTAGTTACCTGCTTTTTATTAGCGGCATGTAGTGTGGTTAAAGTTAAACGACTTTTCCAAAAGGTAGTTTGGAAACTAATTTCAAAGTAGTTTCTGATTGTCTCATTGATGTCTATTTTTATTTCCACTAAGGAATTTTAAAAGCAACATCTGAGACAAAATTAATAGTTAAATGAAACCCCATGAAGTCTCCTGAGCTATGAAACGGGCAACCTCTGGGCACTTTCTTACATCTCTCCACTGCCGTTCCCTCTATAGTAGGTTTTCATATTCCCTCCTTCTCCTCCATCCCCCTCTCTATCTGTTCCTCTCTCCCCTGCTGTCTAGGTCAGCGGCTGAGCACATGAGAGGTCTTTTCCTTCCAATTAGTTACCTGCTAATGAGGCTGAAGCCCCCAGACCCTCCTCCCAGCAGTGCTCTCAGCAAAGCCCCCTCATCCCGCAGGCCAGAAGTTTTGTGCCCCTTACTGCCACCAGTCTGCCCCCGCCCACTTCAGCCGCCCCACTGGCTACAATTACCACACAGCCAGCCAACAACTACCCTATAACCAGAGCTCATCTGTGCAGAAAGAAACAGACTACACCTTACATGGTCACCCGCAAACCTGTTTACTAACAGGACATATTTGTTATCCTGATCTGCTGGAAAGACTTCCTATGACATGGAAATGTTACACAGGGAACTTCCTGAGCCGCTGACTGACCAGAAATCAGTTCAGGGATGCAAAACAAACAAAAGTGCATGTATTGGCTGAAGTGTTCCCAAACACCTGTATCACCTCATCTACAGCTGTGCAGTTAAACAGATAATCTCACGCCATTGGTTGAGCCAGAAGATTTAATGTTGAACTGCTCAAACAAACTCTTCAGGAAATTAAACTTATCGTAACGTTTATTGTCAATGTCTCTCCCAAGATTATTGTAGTTTTGGATTCTTAATATTGTTTAAAAATTTGTTTCATCAAAGAGGAATTGTGCGCGCTCAAAAAGAACAATGAGTTCTCATGTAGAACAAAAAGAAGAAAGTTTTAATCCAACAGGTAGCTGAAATTGTCCACATATGACCAAAAAAAGACTATCAAAAATAGTTTTTTTTATTTTCCATATGCAAAAGTGAATAAGAGACAATAGTGTAAAGTGTCTTAAAAACAGACCAAAGAGCAGACGTTTCAGCCCACGCTTTATTCAGTGCTTTTTGTACATTATAAAGGATGGATGGGCTGAAACGTCTACTCTTTGGTCTATTTTTAAAATTGGTTTCGAATTTCATTTTAATTTTAGATTAATTAATGGGTTGTTTATATATTTGAATTTTAGCAGAGTAATTTAAATCTAAAATAATCAAGACCTTTTCATTTAACACATATTAAAGGCAAACAATTCAGTGCATTTAAAGTATAAATAAAAGTTTTTTTTATATACTATAAATATATATATATATATATATATTTAAATTATATATACTCTAAATGCCATTTATAAAAATAATACCTGTATTCAGAAAGGATGCAGTAAATTGGTTAAAAGTGACATTAAAGACATTTATAATGATGCAAAATATTTCAGTTACTTTTTTTTAGTTTTAGCTTTATTTAAAAAATCCTGAAAAAGTATATCAAATGTATAAAATTATTATACAAAGTATTAAACAGCACAACTTTTTAACATTGATAATAATAAGAAATGTATACTGAGCAGCAAATCAGCATATCAGAATGATTTCTCAAGGATCATGTGACACTGAAGACTGGAGTAACGATGCTGACAATTCAGCTTTGCATTACAGGAACTGCATTTTAAAATATATTAAAATTTAAACAGTTATTTTACAATTGTAATAATATTTCACAATGTTACAGTTTTACTGTATTTTGATTAAATGAATGAAGCTTTGGTGAGCATAAGAGACTTCTTTCAAAAACATTTCAATGGTTGGTTTTACATAGTAGTTTTACATAGTTTTATGTCATTTTAGTTTTGCATTTAATGAACTTTTTTAAGCTTGGTTTTATATGAGTAGTTATGGTTTAGGAAAGTAACCCTGGTCACCCCACCAGGAGCCGCGCCTCACATCTGGGGGCCAGTGTTCCTGACAAACATGATTCTTGTTTCCTTATGAGCGCTGTAGACGGAGTCCATTGAGATGTGATTGTATTGGAGGGAGAGAGGCGTACAGGTGGAAGGGTTACGGCCGTCTTGTTTCTCAGGCTGTATAGTGTAACCCAAGCCTCCCCTGGGCTCTCTGTGAGATTTGTCTCTATGTGCTGTTTCTCATGACTCCGTATCTCCCAGCATGAGCCGAGAGAGGAGCCTCAGAGAAACGCGGTGCTCCATCAGCGGCCCTTGCTGGAAAACACAACAGGAGCCTCTCGGCGGGTCAGAGGTCTCACTTCCTGTTTCCTCTCCATACAGGGTCATCATAGGGTCTCTTCTGTCTCTCTTTCCTTTTGTTACGGGGGCCTCACAGCGCAAAGCAATGTCTCTATAATGTAGCAGTTGGATTATGCGAGAAAGAGGAAAGAGGAAGGAGGAAGCGCTCATGTGCACATGTGGCGCACTGCTCATTGTCAGTGCTTAAGATAAACCTTCAGTGGGACGTTTCTGTAAAAACACACACATTTCTAGACTGCATTTATGGATCTTTTCAAGCTGCTTGTATAGATCATACTATACTCTTATATCTGTCAGCATAAATGAGAAAAAGAGGTGAGGTTATAGATCAGGAGCTTGAGGAATTATGTGACACACAAGAGGATTTTAGATAACATTAGATAACCTAATCCTGTACATATGAAATACAAATAATACAGAGTTATACTTAAAGACATTTAATGGGAAATTACTGTATCTTATGTTATTCAAATTAATCAAACAGCAACATTGACAAGAAAAAGAAAATCACACACTTCTTTCGGCTAGATAACTGAAGCTGTCTAAAATCATACATGCATAATTTGGGCTAAAATCAAATATTTTAATTTAAAATCTAGCTGAATAAGTATTAGTGTGTTATTAAGTGTAATCAAGCAGTAATTACAATTATGAAACGGACTGTTTTTTTTCAAAGAATTATTCATTCAGCTCACTATGATTTATGATTTAAAAATGTCAATTCTCACACAGACATATTGTGTGGCTCTAGTGCATATATACGTAGCACATAAATCATGTGGACTACATTTAGCATTTTGCACATAGTATAGGAAAAGGGCAGCCAGCACATTCTTCAAAATATCTTCTTTATATATTACACACACACTTTTTGAGGGGATGAATATTTTTAAGTCCTCTTGGAAGTTTGCTGAGGCTCCCTAGTTGAGAACCAGTGCTTTAAAGCACACAATGTGTGTCCATGAGAGAATGCTGGGCTGGGAATCAGATGGTGATATCAGATGCACTGCTTTCAGACCACATGACTCTGGGAACGATAGCGATAACATGTCAAGCCCTGGAGCAGAAGACAAGCAAAGCCTGTCCTCAGACACTAATTAGATTTAGCTAGCAGCCCTCATATCAGAAACTCTTTTAGCTCCCACTGCTCTGTCAAACAATCGCCTGCATTTACTGCAAACATGCCAACATTAACACCACTAGATAAAAGAGCTGTGAATTCTTTTCTCTTTTTTTTTGACTTCAGTTTTTTTTATTTTTTTTATTGTGAACAGCGTGGGATAAATCATACATACATTTCATTTCATCAGCTCTCCCAGACATATTTTTATACAAACATAAACAACAATGAAGCCCACCTTTCTGAATCTGTGTAGCATTGCCTTCCTTTTTTTTTCTTCAAATGACCGATTCTTCAACAGATACCTTTGTTCAAAGGCACACAAATCTGTCATTTGTTTTGCTTTCTTTGATAAATGGCTTTGTTACAGCATTGGGGAAGCTAGTACAGAGACTTGTTTAGATTGTAAAGGAACTGATTCAGACGAATGTGGTGAAACAATCATAAATCATCTTTGGAGGAGCCCACACCCAGGCCGCTAGAGGAGGCCTGCTCTTTGTGCTCCTGTCCCAACAGGTATTGGTTCTAGGAAATGAATCTGTCTCTTTCATCTGTCTCAGACGTACTGTGTCTCGCGTGAGTGCCTCTGCTTCAGACAGGTGAGAGTGGATGCTGGGACAGAAAGGGAATAAAGGTCCAGAAAACCCCCCTCTTTATCACCTCAAATTCATGAAATGTTGAGTAATGCACGAAATGTGTGCGCATGCGGGTTTGCAGTGAAGTTTCCATGACTCACACAGTGAAAATGTACCGGTTTTATCCCTTCTTTCCTCAAGTATGAACCACTACAACTAAAGTGGATGTAAGGTCCTCACACACTCTTGTGGCTGTTTTTATGTGTGTGACCTTTGGATGGATTCATATAAATGAGGTAATTCAAAAGCGCTGTATGTAGGGCAGAGGTCATAATGTAATCATTTTAAGAATGGAGGAAATTACAATTCAAACGAAGTTACACTGAGGTTAAGCACCAGGCTTATTTGATTATTCAGATTATTTTCTAAAGAACGATGTGCGCTGCGAGCATTTAAGAGTGTTCATAGTGCTCCAGTTTAAAGCACAGCAGTGCTGGAAATTAAGTTTGGGATCAGTATGATTTTTTTTATGTTTTTGAAATGTATGCTTACCAAGGCTTGCAGGTATTTGAGCAAAAAAATACAGTAAAGATAGTAATATTATTACAGTTTCAAATAACTGATTTGCATTTGAATATATTTTAAAATACAGTTTATTTTCATGATCCAATGCTAATTTACTCCAGTCTTCAGTGTCGCGTGATCCTTCAGAAATCATTCTTACGTGTATGTTGATTTGCTGCTCAAGAAACAGTATTGTCAATGTTGAAAACAGCTGTGCTGCTTAATATTTTTGTGGAAACTGTGATAGATTTTCTTCCCAGATTCTTTGATGAATAGAAAATCTAAAAGACCAGCATTCTTTTGTAACACACATTTTTTGGGAACATTATAATAGTCTTTACTGTCACTTTTGATCAGTTTAATGCATCCTTGCCGAATAAAAAGAATTTCTCTCTCTCTCTCTCAAGAAAAAAATCTTACCGCAAACATCTGAACTGTAGTGCATGTACGTGTAGCTGTTTCATATATAGTACAACAGCATGCAGAGCACCATATGAACAGACCACAAGCTACGGCACAAGTCCAGACATGCTTGTTTTTCCTTTTGAACAGGCACAATACACGGTATGATGCTAATCAGAGCTAGGATGGAAAAAAGTCTTCGCTACATCTCATCCGGTTTTCTTGGTTTCTTTCTCTCGCAGACACATAAACATATAGGCTGATGTAAAGGGAAGCCGTGTCCCTGTCCTGACCCTGTTTGGGTTTCACTTCAGAGCGGTGACACGCTGGATATGGTGCTGCAGTGCGAGGGCCAAACCACAGGCTTTATCTCCGTCCCCTCTGGGGTCTTTATACCCTGGCCATACACAACCCTCAGCTGCTCACTGCCGCCCCACAGCGTGTGTTGTGGTTACCAGAAGAAAAAGTCTTGTCCTCTCATGTTTTCTCCACAGTAGGTGGATTTGTTGTTTTTTTTGTCAGTGTTGGAGATGTATTGTAGGACTGAGTCAGAAAGTCAAAAACCTGTATTGTGAGATTAAAAAGTCTCATTTTCTAGGTAATCTAGGCATATTCTAAGTGCTTTTTACTACAAAAATATATTTTAATTGTTCAAAAATCAGTTTAAAGATTAAAACAAACCTTTATCTTTAAGTTTAAACTTGACTTTATAACACACTCTTCATGTTTGTGCTTCAAATACATGAATAACTCAGGGGTTTTCAAGAAGTTGCAAGGGAATGTAGAAAAACATGATATGTATTTTATTTACAGAATCGTAGCAACCCCAAGGCAACACTCACCCACAAGACCATATCATCACAGCGGCAGCAGGTTTTCTGCATGAGATCTGCGCTGGGCTAATCATTGTTTAGTCATGGTCTTATAATTTCCAGAAACCCTTCTGTGAGTTTTCTCCTCTTGTACGCTCCATTGCTTGTCTGCTTGATTAAACAGTAAACTGCCATGTGGCATTACTATATTGCTCTGAGCGCTGACCCTGAGCAGAGTTCAGGCCTGGTGTGGGGCTTAGCGACAGGCCTGTGGTCACTGCGTCTCTCTCGCGGCTGAGCACTTCGCCATGTGTTGGCCTTTTGTGAGTTTGTGAGCTGAGTTTTCCTTTGCGTTCTGTGCAGTAAGGGAAAGAAGGGATCGCATGGCTGAACAGACACTAATTGCATTTTTTGCATTGAGCTCCGCTGCATTCCATGAGCCCTGTGTTCCCGAAGCCTCTGGACCGCAGAGAGAAAGAGGAGGAGGGGAGTCCTCCAGTTGATTTATCAAGCATATTTTGTTTTATTTGTGTTCTCTGTGCTTCCTTGAGGCTCTCCAGTACACGCCAGGCTTGTTTTATAGCAGCAGCATTACTGCATCTGACACATAACATTGTGTTCTCACACTGACAGTATTGATCTGAGAAAATGAAAGCGATATCGGGGTTAATGTGTTGAGTAACTGAAAATATTTATCAGTGTTTATCATGTGTTGGCCAATGGGAATTGTTACCACAGTTATTACATGATAGGGCACAGGGCTTTATAAGGTCAGCTGAAAGATGCAAATTACATTATGCAAATTTCTATATGCGACCCTGGAGTGCAAAACCAGATATAAGTGGCACAGGTATATTTGTAACAATGGCCAGCAATACACTGTATGGGTCAAAATGATCGATTTTTCTTTTATGCCAAAAATCATTAGGATATTAAGTAAAGATCCTGTTCCATGAAGATATTTTGTACATTTCCCACTGTAAATAGATCATAACTTAATTTTTGATAAGTAATATGCAATGCTAAGGCTTCATTTGGACCATTTTAAAGGTCTCAGACAAAAAATATATCACAGTTTCACAAAAGTATTTAGCAAATATTAGGTAGCCTAACTGTTTTCAACATTGATAAAAACAGGAAATGTTTCTTGAGCAGCAAATCATTATATCAGAATGATTTCTGAAGGATCATGTGACACTGGAGTAATGATCCTGAAAATTCAGCTTTGCATCACAGGAATAAATAAAATTTTAATTGCATTAAAAAAGATATTCAAAATGAAAGCAGTTATTCTAAATTGTAATACTATTTCATACTACTACTGTATTTTTTAGCAAATAAATCCAGTCTGTGTAAGCATAAGAGACTTATTTCAAAAATCTTATGAACCCAAACCTTTGAAAGCTATTTTAACCGACCATCGTCCAGCATTCAGTATTGATCCACTCGGTCTGTCAGACCACAGCTCCACCTCTGAATTCTTAAAATTTGCTCATAATAAAATCAAATTTACATAAGGAGCTGGGCCACATTTACCAAGGAATCAAACCCAGTGTTTAGAGCATAGACTACATACTGCTTAAGTTGTCTGACTTGCTGAATATATAGTGTTTGAGCGCCTATAACTGTGTAACAGATTTGTTCTTTTTTCAAACAATGGTTAAATAACTCACTCCATTATTTTATATAGCTTCATAAAAGCCTACATTTCAAAACTCTGAGTTGTTAAATAAGTTTATAGTGCATTGTCAGTGTTCCTGCTGAAATCACCACACAATGTGTGACAAAAATAGACTCCAAAATACTAGTTGTTGTCACACGTTCTTCTGTTGCACAGCTTTGTGTTCAGTGTGAATGCTGTTACTTGTTAACACGGTAAGCAAAATAAATGCATTCTGCCTTTGCATGCAATGCAATTTATTGCCCTAAAGCAGAAGTGTACAGAAATGTACTCTAACCAGCCAAACCAAAGCATCCTGTGCTACCTCAGCTGGCCACTGCACATGTGTGTGTGTGTGTGTGTGTGTGTGGGGCGGCATGTGGCTGTGCTCCATCGATTCGGCCTACTCTCCATACACCCAGTGCCAAACGCTCAGCCAAACAGTTGTCCTGAAGCTTTTCGCTTTTCTTTTCTCTCTCTATACCTTTTTTAGAGTTTGTTTTAAAATACACATTTCTCTCTCTCTTTTTCTCTTTACGACTGTTTGCTTTCAGAGTTGAAATGGTTTGTGGGGACGGCCCGTCTCACGTCGTTACTGGGCAACGGTCTTCAGGAAGGAATTCCGAGCCCTCAGTAAATGTGCTTAGGGCTTAGACTCATGCAGCTCTCCAAAAACATGCTGTTGAAACTAGAGAGCCGAGTGCATTAAAGGCCCATTCCTCGCACAGGGAAAACAGGCGCGTTGTTGTTATTTCAGTTTCATGAACAGCACAAGTCATTGAGGGAGTGTGGTTCACCTAGGTGGCGCTATCCCGAGCTCATTTTCACACCGTTATCAGCCGTGTTTTGTCCGTTTTATGCTTTTCCGTGTCATTGCCGGTGGGCAAGCTGCATAAATGAATCAGTTTCTCTGTCACTGCTGTAACCGGCCCTGCGGACTTGTTCAAACAGAGGCGGTCTGTGCCTCCTGTGTTTCAGGCCTGAATAGAGCCTGTGTGGAGATCTGGTGGAACATGTTGTATGACTTTCCCTGCCGACCTCCTGAGAATGTGCTGACATTAAATCACAGATGGAGGGGTTTGTATGTTTAGTAAGGCCTGTTTATCTTCTGAGGGTTATAATATAATAATTATCCATTTTTTAAAAGAGAGAGAGAGCGAGAGAGCTGTGTGCTGGTCAGAAGCTGTTGCCCTATGATTTGTTTCAGAGCGAAGCCATCTATAGCCAGACCCATCTGATCTCAATTTTCTCCTGTAGACAAAAACAACAACAGCGACGAAAAAAACCAACATCAACAAGCACATGCTTGTGTCCGCACATCGGAAGGAAATCAATAAAAGAGGGAGACAGAGTAGAAAGATTAAAGGAAAAGCAGAAGACAGAGGGGGGCGATGGAATTTTCAGCAATTATAGTTTGGCAAAACACAACAGCGGTCGATGTAGGAATCAACTCATTTAACATTTATCCTTTTATGCATGCCTCTATTTCAATGCAGTACTGTTTAAAAAGAAAGACATAAAGTCTTTTGGAAATGAATGGCTTGATGAGATCATTTAAATTTATATATTTAACCTTATCATGCTCAAAATCATTCCTCAATGTGAAGTTTTATACATAGCACATATGCCGCACACATAATGCATATTGAGCAATTTATGAAATTAAATTTTTGTCAGGAAGCAGCTGGTCTGTTTAACCATAAATTAAATCTAAATAACTGGTGGATGCATACTTAACAACATCAAGAATTTATGTTAAAAATAATACTGGAAGTCAAGGTTCTTCATCTGGTCAAAATAGATTTCTTTTGAAATTTTTTAAACAAATTTTACACTTTTTAAAATGGTCCTGCAGGGTGACAATTTTTTTTAAATGAATATAGAATCATATCAGCTCACATGTTATGCATAATAATTATAAAATATTTCACGAAATGCTGTTTAAAATAGTTTGCTATACTGTAAAAGAATAGAATGTCAGCTACCAATAAAATCCAAAACCAAATTCTGTTGTTATTAGTTCTGCAATTTTTTTTTTTTTTTAAGATATTGGTTCAGATATTACTCATAGCCTGTACAGTAAATCTAACTAGCTTCCACCCATCGTGTTGGCCATTTTTCACAGTATGCTGAAACCACTGTGAAAAAATATTTGACTTTTAGCACTTGCAAATTTATTTCCCCATGACTCTGTTTGACAGTGTTCATCTACAGTGTAATTGTGATCTGAAAACAAATCCATAAACCTAACCTCATACTGTTATACGATACATTTTCTAGAGCAAGGATTCCAAAACGTTTTTTCAACCAAACCTCTTTGACCAAAAATATTTACTTGAAAGTGTCCCTTGAGTTTCCAATTTAATATTTCAAAAATGTAACACATTTCCACACCCCAGTTTGGAAAACCCTGTCCTAGAGTAGCATCCAATAGCGGTTATTCTTTATCTGTTCATTAGAAGCGTAATGTTTTTTTCCAGTTTTCCACCACCCTCAATGCTAACCGTCTTTTCTCTGTAGCTTTTGCAGATGGTGACATTGCCCGAAAAGCGATGGAGGGCTCGACCAGGAGGGGGCGCTGCGAGGAGAGTCCCAGCTGGACAAGGCCAGGCAGACGAGGATGAGGAGGGTCTAGAAAGCGGGGACTGTGATGATGAAGATGAGTGTACTGGTGTTTCTGGACTCGGGCCGCCTCCGAGACGCAAACGCCTGCGCATTTTTGCAGGTCAGTGACATAGCATCTATTGGAACTCATTTTTAGTGTCAGGGAGTTTTTAACTGGTGCTATGATATGATCACAAAAAAATTACAATTCTGTCATTAATTACTAACCCTCATGTAGTTCTTTGGAACACAAATTAAGATATTTTTGATGAAATCCGAGAGCTTTCTGACCCTCCATAGACATTAACGCAACCACCATGTTCAAGGCCCAGAAAGGTAGTAAGGACATCATTAAAATTGTCCATTTGATGTCAGCAGCACCATGTATCTGCTGTCATATTCTTGTGAATGTGCATAGAAGACGCAGAAGAGGAGACATTATTGAATAAAGCTGTTATTTTTGTTTTCTATGTGCATAAAAAGTAAATTTACATTTAGTCATTTTGCATATGAGTTTTCTCGTATAGCTTTATAAAATTACTGTTAAACCACTGATGTCACATGGACTATTTTACCAACGTCTTTACTACCTTTCTGGGCCTTGAAAATGTCAGTTGTATGGCTGTCTATGCAGGGTCAGAAAGCTCTCGGATTTCATTAAAAAATTAAGTCTTACGGGTTTGAAACAACATGAGGGTGAGTAATTAATAACAGAATTTTTGGATGAACTAACCCTTTAAAGTTGCCCTAACTTCACAGGTTACAGGTAGCCGTGTATTATCAGTGACCTCACAACGCTATCATTGACCGAGAGAACAAGCAGGGTACATGGGAGATGTTCCCTTTGATGCAAAACAAAGCACAAAAGAACCAACAAACCATGTTAGTGCAAAGAAACTAAACAGAGGCAAAGAATAACAGTAGAAGGGCAGGAACAAGGAGTTTGATACTGACTGACAAAGCTGGACCAGCTGAGCAAACACAACAGAGGGAATTGTCATCCTGGCTGTGTTGTTGTGGCAGAGATTTAGGCTCTCAGGGTAGCGCCGCAAGGGGCCCAGGGTTACACTGAGAATCCCACTTAAAGCACATGTGAAAGGACAGGATAATGCACATATCAGCACTCAAATTTACACAGAGGAAGTGAAGCAGTGATAAAACGTCCAGCATCAAGTGCTGAGGTCTGAAAGCTCTCTGAACTTCTGAGCCGGTGGTGTTTGTGTGTGTGTCCTCCCTCCCTCTTGCAGAAGATTTACTGCTTTAATTATTAAGAATGAAGAGAATGCGTCTTGGGCTCTGGGATGAACAGTTGGCGATATATCTTTCCTGTCTTGGAATTTTATATCCCACTCCTCTTCTCCAGTCCTCTCTCAATCTCTGTTTGTTTGTTTGTGTGTGTGCGTGTGTATGTGTGTGTGTATGTTAGGTCGGTGGGTCGCGACCGAAGAATGAATCACAGTATTGTTCCAAAAGCATTGTGGACAGCAGGGCAAAACAATGCTAAATGCTAATAATAAAAAAACAACCATACAATAAATCATTCAGGTTAGGACACTTAGGAGGGAAGAGAAATCACTTCTGATATCTCTTATTGTTGATGTCAGAGGCTGTGCAAACTTTGAGGTTTTCACAAGTTAATCTGCTAATATGGTTAATGGTAATACAGTATGTTTAGCCCTGTGTTGATTCTGTGTGTTAATTAGGTACAGTTTTATTCTGTATGACCATATTTTGGATCCCTTAATCCGACCCCATGCCTAAACTTAACAACTACCTTTGTTAGGCAGACAAGCAAATGAGGAGTTTATTGAGGGAAAAGTTGTTTATAATAGTGTATGTGTTACCAAAAATCTTTTCTTGCTGCTTTTTCAGCATAAAGGCATGAGTGCTACATTTTTAAGACATTTCAAGTCATTTTTAAATATCAGACGAGGCTGTTAACTATAACAAGGGCGATTAAATGGATGGTTCACACAAAAATAAAAATCACCTCATGATTTACTCACCCTCAAGACATCGGTGTATTCGACTTTCTTTTTCAGACTAATACAATCAGAATTATATTTTAAAAAAATTCACTTTTCCAAGCTTTATAATGTGAATGGTGGTCGAGATTTTGAATCAAATTAATGCACATCCAGCCTAAAAAGTGCTCCACATGGCTCCATGGGGGTTAATAAAGGCCTTCTGAAGTGAATCGATGCATTTTTGTAAGAATAATATCCATATTTTAAACTTTATAAACCATAATCTCTAGCTTCTGCTAACATGCACGCATTCCAAGAAAATTGGCATTCCATTGATATTTTTCTTACATAAATGCATCAGTTCACTACATGTGGAGCACTTTTTATGATAGATGGATGGACTTTTTTGGGTTTTAAAATCTTGACACCCATTCACTGCCATTATGAAGTTTGGAAGAGCCAGGACATTATTATTATCTTTTTATTTAACTCAGATTGTATTCATCTAAAAGAAGAAAGCCATATACACCTAGGATGGCTCGCGGGTGAGTAAATCATGAGGTAATTTTCATTTTTGGTGAACTATCCCTTTAACTTTCAAAAACAGTAGTAATCAGTTCTGCTGTTTATGCATTTACAACTCCTATTCGGCTAATATTATGTTCAAAGTTTTGTCATACCAATGCAGTTTACAGTCATACCTAAATGTTGTTCAATATTTGACCAATATTCTTGCTCAAGTATTGTTCAAATACATTTGTTTGTTTTAGTGTAAACCTTTAGGCCTCTGATGAAACAGGTACACAGATAACAGCAGATAGTTGCAGTTCAGCCCTGCTGTCTTTTCATCCCATTTTGGTCGTTCGGTGAGGGGTCAGGAAGCCAGAATGCTGAAGGTCATCCATAGGCAGGTTTACTAATGGAAGTCCTGTCTGTGCCTGGTGTGCTGAGATGGACGACGTAGATCTGGTTTCTCAAAAGCGACGCAGCTTCAGCACTGTGCAGGGGCCTGGGGAGTGTGACGGACTGAACAACAACTAGGTGCAGACAGGCCGCACCTCGGGCCCAGACCCCTCCGTAAATCAAAGCTGTCAGCTGGACAGTAATTTTGTGGATGTTCTGAATGATCCAGATTGACTGATAAATCGTCATTCGCTCTGGGAAGAGATTCCAGGCCTACTCGCCCCCCAGGACTGCCCCCAACCCCCATACCAGCCCATGCATTCCAGGCCAGCAGAGCTATTCCTGGACACGGGCTGTGTGTGTGTCCTGTGCACACACCCCGGCGCTGAGGTCGTGTCATCTGCCTCACCACACTCGCTTTAATGTCAGCTGCCCGCTAAGGACAAGATTATGTGAGCGGCGGTGCAGTCCAGCACTAATCAAACATGCTGTTATCACATATTTAATAATGCTTCATGAGAAATGGTTTATATGAGATACTCTAGTTGTTTAAAACTGAAATATTGATGTCAGTATGGCGTAAACTTTTTATAAAATAAGTGTATACATCACAATAAGTGTATAACAAAATGGGAATCCATCCTGTCCTCTGCGGTCAATGCCTGGGATTTTGGACAATCATGTGATCTCAGAGTGGTTTATGTTAGTGTGCATGATTTTAAACATATGTTGTTGTTTTTTTAAAAATCGGTTTATTTCTTTGTTAGCAAATGACAGATTTTCGTACAACAGAGCTGTTCCAAGTGTGATATATAGTTTATAAAGCAGTTCTATAAACAAGACATTAATAATGAATAACTGGCTAGTTATTAAGTTTATTTTTTCGGTGCCAACATAAATAGTTGCAAAAAGAAGCAAAAGCGGAGTCAAGTGTTTTCAAAGAACAACACAGAGACTGAAATGCCACGAACACAAACAGTCAGAGTGATACAAAGTGAAACGGCTCAATACTTCACAATATGGTTCGGTTTGTTAACATTAGATCATGCAGTTGGTATTATAAACTAACAATAAACAGTGACCTTTTTATAGCATTTTATTAATCTTGGTTGATGTTTATTTCTAAATGCATACCAGAACATGTTTAACCCTTTAAAGCTCCATATAATTATAATAAGGAATTATATTTTCACATTAATGTATTGTGAATGAATACGAAATATAATAAACAACAATAGTATATTTATAAATTAACATTAAGCTAGGTTAATACATTTTTTATTAATTATAAAGTAATTATCTTTCAAACTGATGTAATACTGAATAGAAACTGTATAGTATACTGTACAGATAGATTTTTTCTTTATGAGCTTCCGCCCCTTTCTATCACACTTTCTCATCTTTTTCTCCACCCAGACCCTGAACGATCACCCCATTTTGTGTCTCCAAACAAAGTATCTCATTCAGCCTATCTGATGCAAGTGCTTAGTTGCTTTCCTGACATTTCCCACCCTCTCTGCGCTCCTTGGTTCCCTTCTCATTTTATCAAAGAGGAGTCCAGGAGGAGTTGATGAATGTAGCTATCACCGAAAGGCCAAACCCCTGGAGTCGGGGGATTTTGGAGAGAGCCGGTCGGAGTATGCAGCCTTGACCACTCCGCCGCACAGCATGGGCCCTGTCAAAAGAGCTGTTGTTATTTTCCAGTGCTCAGCAGACGTTTGGTCACTGTAAGTGCTGAGGAGCATTTTTTCTTTGAAGCTCTTTGGCCCTTTATCAGCAGGCGAGGGTTAGCAAAATACAATGTGGAAATATTCCTGTAATGTGAAACACACAGCTCGCTGTGAGAGCCTGGGCAGGGCTCTAGTCTCAGGTCTAATATATAAGATATGGAGAGAGTAAGAGAGATGGAGAGGAGAGGAAATTTTGTGATGGATGGTGTGAATTTGTGAGGTAAACTACAGGCGCAAGCATTCAAAAGCAAGCACTTTTTTTTTCGCAGCATAAATAGTTTCATCCTTCCTCTGATGTTGGGGTTGGAATGCTAACAGGCTCCATGTGTCACCTCTGACCTCTAGCACCTGATAGGTGAGGAGCAAAGCACACGTTTTCCATTACAGCACAGGCTTTCTGCAGCCGCTCTGTGCCACAGCTGTAAACAAGCTGCTATGAGGCCGGCCGGCCTGCCTAGTGTTAGTAGCATGCGCTGTCAATCTGTGTTTGTGAACTCGTGTGAGTTTGTGTTTATGTGAGGAAGTATACTTTTATGTGAGTGTGTCTGTGTGTGTGTGTGTGTGTGTGTGTGTGTGAGTGGGTGGGTTTAATTAGCTCTGCTTTGAGGAGAAATCTAAGCTAGTTAAATATGGAAACATCTCCCTTTTGTGGAAATGAGTTATAAATAAACTAAATTAAAGTTTTTGGTAACACTTTACTTTGAGGTTCAATTAGTTAACATGAGGCATAAACTTATAATGAACTACTTTTTTTTACAGCATTTATTCATAGTTAATATTAATATGTAAATATACGGTAACACTTTTTTAAGGTGTCCTTTGGTAAGACTTTAAAACTTTTGGTTACACATTACTTACTATTATAATAACAATAAATGATGCATAATTACATGTAAGTAACCATTATCCTCGTTCATTAATATTACATATTAAAATAAAGTGTAACCCAATATACTTTTAATTCCATTGTGTTTTTAATGTATTAATGTTAATTAATACCATTTTATGGCACAATTTATTTGTCAATGTTACACAATTGTTAAATGTTATTTTGGTAACACGTTACAATAAGGTTTCATTTGATAACATTATTTATCTACCTTAGTTAACATGGACTAACAATAAAAAAAAATATTAATCTTATTTAATGTACATTTCCTGTTATTTACTCATTTATTAAAATCCAAATTTGTATCTGTTTCTATAATTTATTAGACCTGATCTTTGAACTAACATTGAACAATTGTATGTTAATTAACTAAATCAAGATTTATGAAATACTGTAATACATTTGTTGCCTGTTTTTATTTAATGTAATTTAATTAATAATAATATTATTTATAATAAATTATTAATGCATTAGCTAATGATAACTGTTGCTTTAACTAATGTTATGTGAACCTTAACTTATAAAGCATTCCCAAATACATTAATCTGATTAAATTTACATGGTTACATTAAGTTATCTTAATCTATTTAATAAAAAATACCACTATTTTAATGTATTTATTTAATTTTAAAGATGGATTTAGAGTTTGAGTTAATCTGCAATATTTATGTTTAGGTTTATACAAGAACAAAAGTCTCCAGTGCGTCCTGATTTAGATAAACAGTGTGTACGTGTGTGAATGTGCATTTGTATGCAGGTATGGGAATGCATGTCATGTTTGTGTGTGTAAGGGCATATTCAATGGTGTTTGGACTGCAGATGTTTGGCTGCAGTGGCCCAGGTGCTTGGAGCTACAGACAACACAGATGTCTGCTCAGTGTAATGTGGAAAATCAACTTGAAACACACTTGGAAATGAACAGGGCCAAAATGTTCAGGAAATGAACAAGAGTAAAGTCATTTTTCAGTTATCTTTAGCTTCCTGTTATATATGGTGAATGTCAACCCAGTAAGACCAAAACCAATAAAACGTCTTCATGTTTTGCGTGTAAAAAACACAGTATTTTTCACACAATTCACCTATCTGTTTACCTCTGTTTTCACTGTCATAAAAACGGGCTGATGACTTCCTTGTTCTATAAAGTCCCTCCTTCAGAAATACGTAACGAGTTCTGATTGGGCCAGCAGTTACTGTGTTGTGATTCGACAGCAGCTGAGCGTGCACTGCCCTCCTGCTAACGTGATTGGGCTAGAACGCATGTGCTGGAGATGTACTTTTTGATCACGGGAGCGTTTTTACTGACAAGATGCACATGAAAATCGCATTCATTTTTTTGTACAGCTCTAACATCTAGTTAACAAAGCTAAACAGCGTTGCCCTTTGTGTAATAATTTACAGAAACTGTTAAACTTAAATAATAAAATACGCTTACGGTTGTGGTCCATAAACAACGCCTTCTCCAGACAAAGAGGGAACTGCTCCATCTTTCAAGAATAATCTTTGTGCGAATCCGGCATTAAACTGATTGAGATTGAGGAAGTTGTCCTCAGCAAAATGTGCTGCACATAGTTTTACATGTGGATTATAATTTTCGAGAACCGAGTTAAACATAAATTGTAAACATTAATCTCCAAGTACAGCGTCCCTCGGTAGGCCAAACAAAGATGTTTGGACTCAGAAATGAAAATAACAGCGTTTCAACAACATGGACAAACACACACGCAGCTCTTCCTCCTTCTCTGTCGGAGCGCAACAAGACCACGCCCCCTTTTTGTGTATTTGGGCGGAGGTTAGTCAAAACACTGTTTTAGTGACGTCATTACTGCAGGAACTAGAGGGCTGTAGTCCAAACGGGTCGTTTTTTGTAGGCGAATTCTGTTAAATAAAATATCTCGCTTGGCATTGAACTTTGAGCTTTAGCATTTTACAGATATTATTTATACTCTAACAAGAACATTACACACTAACTAAAGTTTAAAACATGGGATCATGAAGAAGGGGACCTTTAATTTCAAACCTTTTAATGGTAGAGAAACATGGTGGTTGTTTATGGATAATATGTTTTCCAGCATTCTCTAACATCCTAATGTAGTTTTAGATCCATCTGGTTTACCGGTGTGCCACTTCCTGTTTCTGTTCCTTTGCTCTCTTTCTTAATTTGTTAATTGTTTTGCATTAAGTAACTTTAGAAATTATTATATCTTAGGTTCTCTTAAAGGGATAGTTCACCTAAAAATTTAAAATCTGTCATGAGATTCCCAACCTAAATGGCCTATTTCAGTAAAACACGATAGGAGAAATTATGAATGAATGAAAGGGCACTGACGCATTCAAACTTCAAATTCAATTCTAGGATGTTAAGATTTCTCACCTTACAAATGAAAAATGGTAAATTCTCAGCTCTTGTGACCTGTAGAGTTAGATTAAGGCTGTTTCCAACATGAGAAAAGTGAGATCAGTAAACTGGAAAAGAGAGCAGATGGTGTTTTTTTTCTCTTTGAGAAAGAAGCAATGGCACCATCGCATCTGCAAATAATCCTGATCACAGAGAGAGGAAGTTTGCCATGAGAAACAGCCCAGTGGATCTGGCTCCTTCTACAAGGGGTCCTTATTTCTTCCTCTGTATATAAACAACAATCCCTCCCCACACACACTCACACACACACACAACCCGTATGCACTTAACAGATAACCACATACACAGAGAAATAATGATACCTAACCAGCATTTGTGTAAACAGTGCCTGACTCGATATGCACAAGAGCTGGATGGATTACATTTACAGTCCTTCCCATTGAGGAAGGCTTAACATAGTGGTTGGGAGTTTATGGCATCTCACCAAACATTGTTGTATGCGGTAGCCTGGCTTCAAAGACTGACAAAGGTGATGTTGTCACATTAAAGCAAGAGGATAGTGAAGGAAGCCTGAGAGTTATTACAAAAAAACAAAAAACAAACAAATCCGAGACATGAAGCAAATGGATGAGCTATGAGCTTGACAGTAAACAATGACCTAACACGTGGATACAGAACAGCATAAATTTCTTCAATACATGACAAATCTCCGGGGAACACATGACAAAAACCACCAATGACAGAATAGAAAAAGATATCAAGACAATGACTGTGAACCAGTGAGAAGACAGAACTGATGACAAGATAGTAAGACAATGAACCAGTGAGAACATGACCCAGGAAACGATTGGGATACAGATCATATGACGTGAAACCATGAATGAAACTATGATGATGAGGAAGTGCAAAATAAAAGACATCACTAAGCTTATCTTTTTATTTTTATTTTTTTCTATGGAAGAAATTAATGGAACATTTTTACAAGCGTTTCTGAGTTGTGAGTTCATGTATGCCATCAGCTCAGCTAATTGGCCTTTGCACCATGAGCAACTCGTATTCCCACTGTGGTAAGATCTGTCTCTGAATCTCGTTGATCCCTCTTTGTTTTGTGCGTGTCCATTTTTCTTTCTGTGTCTAATCTGAACTTTAGAGCTAAAAATATGTTTGAGAAGATCTAATTATGTGGAGATTAAGTGAGAGGAGCACTATAGCTGACACCAGTGGCCTCGCTCACACTGGGTTGTGCTAATTAATATGTGTTGACTTGAATTTGCCCCACAATGGCACCCATTGAAGAGCTGATGGGGAATGCTGACATGGGGTTAGGACGGTTCACAAAGAAAAAATATCTTCAAACATACATTCTTATACTGTGTTAGTCTGTCATTGCTAAAGAGTTTTTAATAATTTACCTCCAAAAAAAATCTAATTGTTTTCAGACCTTTTGACTTCCTTAGCCATATATTGATTAAATACTTTTCAATGCAAAAGGATTTCATATTTAAGACTTTTATGCTTATGCTTTAAGGCTGCATTTATTGGATAAAAAATACAGTAAAAATAATACAGTAAAAGTTTATTCCTGTTATAAACAGTTGTGTTGCTTAATTTTTTTAGGATTCTTCAGGATGATGAAAAGAAAATTAAAAAGAACTTAATTTGGTCACACTTTATTTTAAAGTCCAATTCGCATCATTAACAAACCGTTGCCTGTTTCCTTTGCCTCAATAAACTGCCATTTTGCTGCTTATTAATAGTTAGTTAAGTAGTTGTTAAGTTTAGGTATTGGGTAGGATTAGAATGTAGAGTATGGTCGTGCAGAATATGTGCTTTATAAGCACTAATAAATAGACTATATGTTAATAATAGACATGCTAATAAGCAATTGGTTAATAGTGAGAAAAGTGCAGGCCAGCATTTATTTGTAATAAAATGTTTTTTGTAAAATTATCAATTAAAATTAAATATCTAAAATTACTGTTTCTTTTGATTAAATGCATATTTGCTGGTTTATTTATTTATTTCCCCTTTATCAAAATAAAGGGGAAAGATCCGCGAGCCGAGACTCGAACTCAGGGTGCCCAGAGGCAATAGCGCTATTGGTATTGGCGCCGGCAAAACAAATCAACTGTCAAAAAAATCTAAATATACCAATTGTGATTGGTCGTCTTACATGTCATCCAGAAAACCCTTTCTTAATGATCTCCCAAGCATATCCCAAGCAAAGGAACCATTGCTGCTACTGTAAACAACATAACAGCATTGCTATTAATCAGTGTGCAGTAGCGGAATCTCTGTGTCCTCTAGTTGTGTCTGGATGTGCTTTAGCTGTGTCTCAGGGCTCTGTAACTGTGTCTTGGCCTCCTCATGGCTGGCTAGTTTTTCTTGGCTAGCTGCTGGCTGCCTGCTGGAGTGGGCCTGTGGTCAGGGTGATGGGTGTGGAGACATACGCTCACATTCCTCCCTCTGTCCTCTCCAGAAGCAGCAGCAGCAGCCCGAGACTCCGTGCTGTATGTGGGAGCATATAATGTGTTTACAGAGAGCACAGAGAGACTTGTTTTGTATATACAGAGGTGTAGAAGCTGCTGTAATAACATATTTTATATATGATATACATTTCTGATTTTTTAACTTGTTTAAATGTTTTTTAAATACAGTAACATTGTGAAATATCATTATAATTAAAAAAATAATTTTTTATTTTAACATATCTTAGAATGTAATTTATTCCTGTGATGCAAGCTGAATTTTCAGCATCATTACTCCAGTCTTTAGTGTCACATGATCCTCGCAACAGTTGCAACATTAGCAGTCTCTCTCTTCTAGGAAAACACTTTTGCATAGAATGTTGTCCAATAAAATGCTCTTTAAAATGTTCTCTTTACAATCTTTTAGATGTCCTTCCACCTAATACTACCTGCAATATAGCAAATACCAAATAACTATCATAATGGTTCAAGAGGAAATAAAGTTAAAAAATCCCTCAAATCTTGTGGCTTTTTGAAGAAAGTAAATTGGGGGGTGGGGGGCGAGGGTTAAGAAAATGTACATTGAGTTAATTGAGAAAGTAGCCTTCACTTTAAGGTAGGATCTTTTGGCTTGGGCCAGAGTAGGCAACCACCTATCAACTAACCAAAGTTCCCTAGCAACCAATCAAAACACTTTGGCAGCTGCTTAACAAGTATGTAGCAGTTTGCAGCAGCTAGCAAGCAACTACTCAGCAACAACATAACATCCTACAAACCAGCCACAACATATTAGCATCATGCACTGGTGAAGAGTCACATTTCCTTCATTAAATGT
Source organism: Carassius auratus (assembly GCF_003368295.1). NCBI lineage: Eukaryota > Metazoa > Chordata > Actinopteri > Cypriniformes > Cyprinidae > Carassius > Carassius auratus. Next base: position 20,748,318 of record NC_039256.1, read on the forward strand.
AATATAACTAGATTTCTAAACTAAGAGCTCATTTGGCACGAGGTGTACACATATAAGCTCAGTCCTTATAGAATTATGGTTCCGTTGAAATACTCACAAAACGAAAACATGCCTCTCATCAGTCTGGCCTACATAGTTAACAATGTATACAGCCTCCGCGTAGGACATTCATCAAAATCTAATAGCTCTTTAGAGAGATTCAAAAAGATTTGAAATGCAGTCCATCAGACAGCGCAGGATCGCTGCCAACTTCCAGACAGACCTCCACCTGGACATACAGTTGCTGTGTTTATTCTGGAGCTGCTGTCTGCCTTACAGGTGTTCTCCAGGACTAGATAAGTAGACGGAATGTCTCCAAACACAGGTGCTTCTTATGAATGTGGCCAATACTGCTTTACACTGCTGCTACATTTGTGGGGTCGGGGTTATGAAGACACACAAAATGACAAAAATGTAAGAGAGCATTCCTTCAGCATGAATGTCCTTTAGATATCAGGACATCTGATTATGAATCTTTCCAGATATCTTTTTATTTTCATAGCAGTTTAAGTATCATATATAAAGACACTTTATTATAAATCACAAAGTATCATTAGACTGTGCTACTGACTTGGCTTTTATGGGTGATTATGGTGATTTAGATGCACTGTCTGAAACCAATAAAGCATGCTGAATGCTGCGCAGGTGTCAAATGGGACATTTTCATTTCCAATTGTTTTATATCAATATCCTTTCCCGACAGACATTAAGATACAAAGCAAACAGAGTCTTATTGCCCAGCCCAGAGTATTGCTCTAGGGTTACACTTGATGGGCATAAAAGTGATTTTATTGCAAAAAGCAGAAATACACACAGATGTTCAAAGATCTTTTTAAAGAAAATAATGCTCTTTGTAAAGACAGGACAAAAGTGACCTATTAAAGGGATACTCCTCCCCAAAATAAAAAAATTGTCATTAATCACTTTAATCACACCATGTCGTTCCAAACCCTTAAAAGCTTCGTTCATCTTCGGAACACAATTTAAGATATTTTGTAAATAACGTAAATAACGCTTTCAAAGTCCAGAAAAGTCTGAAAAGCATCATCAGAACAGTCCACCTGCCATCAGTAGTTCAACTGTAGTTATGACATGACAAAAATACCTTTTGTAAGCAAATAAAAATAACAACTTTATTCAGTAATTCTGTGTCAGTTGTGCCACAAGGATGTGCTGTTTTCTTTCAAATAAAAGCATTAATATACGTAGAAACAGCGCATCCTTGTGGTGCGGAGGACACAGAAGGGCGTAGGCAGTTTGAGTGATGTGGAGAGACACAGAGGAGACTGTTGACAAAGGAATTGTTGAATAAAGTAATTATTTTGTATTTATTCGCATACAAAAAGTATTCTCGTCACTACATAACGTTACGGTTGAATCACTGATGGCAGATGGACTATTCTGACGATGCTTTTCATACTTTTCTGGACCTTGACAGTTTAACTTACTTGTCAGTCTATTGGACAGTCTCAAGCCTCACGGTTTTCATCCAGAATATTTTAAATTGTGTTCGGATGACAAACAAAGCTTTTTCGGGTTTGGAACGACATGGGGGTAAGTGATTAATGACACATAATTAACCCTTTAAGATTTTATAATGTTACAAAAGATTTCTGTTTCAAATAAATGCTTTTCTTTTGAACTTTCTGTTCATCAAAAAATAAGAAGACATGTTTTTTGAGCACCAAACCAGCATATTAGAATTATTTCTGAGGATTATGTGATGCTGAAGACTAGAATAATGATGCTAAAAATTCAGCTTTGCATCTCAAAAATGAATTACATTTAAAAATATATTACCACAGAAACTGTTCATTTAATTTGTAACAATATTTCACAATTTATTTTTTTTTTATCAAATAAATGCAGCCTTAGAAACTTATTTAAAAAAAAACAACCCCAAACTTTGACTAGTAGTGTACATGGCAAAGCTAATAGACAAAGAAATAAATATCAACAAAATGTCATTTTAATGTCAAATGTTGTTCTGAGATATATGACAAAGTTGTTAAAATCTCTAACCCAAACAATTGTTGTAGTAATAGTAGGAAACACACTACTAAGAATTCTACACATACTATACTGTGTGTAGCAGTTTGTTTGTTGTTTAGAAGTTGTTGGGAAGAACAAAGATAATCCTCTTGAGTTTAGATGAGCGAAGCATATAGTATTAGACACTTAAACAACACCGTCATCTCTTTTTAAACACTAAGAGCTTATAAATCTTCTTTAAGCAGGCCTTGAAACAAACTAGTCTTCTAAAGCAGTCGGGCTGCAATAAATATTTAAAAGTTGTTTGTGTGTTCCTGTTTGCTGTGCCTGTGATGTACTGCACTGCGGCCATTGAGCCGGTCCAAGCCCACCATTACCAATCAATGGCTGACTGTTGACCTCTGACCCATGTCGTAACTGGAGCTCGTAACTCTGTGATAAAGCCAGTCAGAGCTCCGCTTGCATGGCAGAGACCCCTGGAGACTGATACTGCTGAAAACCGATAGGGACTTTGTGCTATCTCATGCTCATTCGTTGTCGGCTGGATTGTCTGTTTTCTATATTAAGCATACCAGCCTCCACACATCCATCCCACTAATTGCCATTGTGTGGATATCAGATCCAAAACAAGAGTCAACTGGACCCTCAACCATTCTGTGGATCCCTTCACTCACATCATTATTTGCACGTGTTCGCGGCTCATTATAACAGGATATTATTAGTCACATTGTGGAGCTGGGTTATACATGGTTTGCACTCTATATCATTTCCATACTCTCCATTCCTCTTATTATTATGAACATTTTGGGTTTTATTTTCACCTCTCTGTAGTCACACGGCAAACAATAACCTCGCACACACAATCCTCACTTTACTGCCTGTACCCACTAACACATCTCGTCTGATTTAGTGTGTAGTGTGTATGAAAGCTGTATTGAATTACACCTCGGCTTTAATTGGTCTAGTGGTACAGTGTGCCGCTGTCACAATGAAAAATCGGCCTTTCAGGGCCCGTGGAATGTCTAACCGCTGGCTTGTCAGTGGACTGAGGGAAAGTAGAAGTTAATCGTTCTCTGGCGCGCGTTCAAGCTCTGTCGTAATTGCACAGAAATCTCAAGGAGGTTTCAACGCTGAGGCTTTATTTATTTGCCTTCTTCCTCTGTTTTAAAGTCGACTGTGCTGAAATGGGCCCTCGGGCATCCAGAGGACCCCCTTAGAGAAGGCCTCCATCTCTTTTCCTGCTCTAGGCCTGGTTCTCACTGGCTGGCATGCTGAGTTCATGGCTTAGAATTAATTAAGTCACATGCCTTCCTGTTGATCCCACCACTACCACAGCCGCTGGCCCAAATGGTGGACTTCCTCCCTGTTGGGTTAAAATTCCCCTCAAACGAAGGGAGGCAGTGTGGTGTGGAGGTTATTTAAATATGGCATTTGATCTTAGTAGATGAGATTAATACATTCTTTCCTGTCAATTTTATTCAAGATGCAGAGAATAGTAACAAACGGACCGGGTCCAAGTGTCTATAATTAAAAATCTCCCACTGTGTTGAGTAATCACTATATGATAAACACAGATTGCATTTGTTTATGTTCCGTTATTGTGTTTGTATGCATGTATAGTGGGGTGAAAATACTTGTCTCATCCTGGAAATTTGGATAATTAAATGAGCTCAAAAGAATTCAGATAATTGGCAAATAAGATTCTATTACAGAAAAAAAGGTTTAAATAGATTTATGAAAAAATACAACATTTAAAAACATAGATGAAAGAAATGTAAGGGCAATCTAAGATGTTGAGAATAATATACCATGTTTCATGCATTTAATTTTCTTATTTTTGTAGTTCTGTTTTAGGTATGACATTTGTTTTTTGTAAATTACTTTTTAAAAGGTGATATATATATATATGTATATGTGTTTAAAAAAAATCAGTTTGTTTAATTTCATAATTTTTAAGCTTGATTTGGTTGAAAGATTGAACTGTGAAAAAAAGGAATGTGAGTTGAGAAATGTTTTTATTTGGTTTGATCCCCAGCAGCGTTCAATGTTGACATGAACTCCATGAGTATTTGTAAAATCTGATAATCATATTCACCAGCATGATTTGAAAAGTAACCAGAGGGCATGTTTAGCACTTTGAGATAATCTGAACATTTGTACATTTCAGTGACCTTGATGTCTTTTCTTGTTCTTTTTATGTCTGTTTTACATGTAAATGTTTTCAATTTGGAGATTTTTTTTTATATTTCCATTTTTAAATCTTTCATGTTTTCTCTGTATATTGCCTGTATGGTTTAGTTATGTCAGACTGAGAACAGGAATGTACGGTATGTAGAAGAGGCAGGAGAGCATGTGCGTATATACATGCAATAACTCATCTGTGTGTTGAACGAATACGATTCTCCTCAGTTTAGATGGACTCTTCATAGGGGACACATAGCTGGCGTGCCTCTCCATACTTGACTTTATTACTGATATCCGCTTTCCTTTTTCAAATTTTCACCTCATAGTTTATGTCTCACCTCATGGCTGACATTGACCAGACAGTACACCTCATCTGTAGATGCCGAGATAAATAAAAAGATGTTTAAGTTTAAGTGCAGAAAAAAGATTGTTAGATGGAATATTAGAAGGTGGAATGCTGCCGTATTCCTCACTCACTCCAGTAACCAACAACAACAAAACACAGCTGAATACTGGGTTATTAGATTGAAATTAGTTATTTTTCCAGACTGAATAAGCATAATAAGTTCTGTTATAATCATAGGTTATAAACATCTTAAAAAGTGCATATTCACAATACATTCTATATAATAAATTTCACAAGAAAAAATGTACTGAACATTTTAATGACATTGCAGTTGAGTAAAATGTAAACATCTATTTATTTATTTGTTCAGAAAACACAAACATTAATAGTAGATACGTGAACTGTTAATTACATTTTCAACAACTAACAATACAACTAACAATTAACAGCTCAATTAAAGTAATTCATTCTGGATTCAGGCTACAATGGTTGTGCTGCATGTGTTTGATTCACTTAAAAGAACTGATACGTAAGAGTCACTTGTTCAGTGATTGTTTGGACAGTATTTGATTCACTAAAAAGAACAGACTCAGAGGCATTTGTTTGGAAATCATTTTATACTTGGTTATATAGAATGTATTTGATTTACTCAAAAGAACCATATAATTAAAGTAATTGTTTGAAATCAGACTACACTAGTACACTAGTTGCTTTACTAGAAAGAACAGACTCATTAGAATCATTCATTCAGGAACTAGACTACACTGATTGTTCAGAATTAGTTTGATTCACTAAAAAAAACCCAGTTATTAAGACTCGTTAATTCAGGATTGTGTTTGATTCACTAAAAATAACAGTTTGGAAATCGTGCTACACTTGGTTATAGCATGTGTTTGATTCTCTGAAAAGAACCAACTTGTGAGAGTCATTCAGTCTGGATTCAGCCTACACTGATTTTGCTGCATGTGTTTGATTCACTAAGAATTACAGATCTAGAGTCATTTGTTTGGGAATCAGAATAAACATGGTTATATAGCATGTGTTTGATTTACTCAAAAGAACCGACTCATTGAAGTAATTTGTTCAAAAATCAGACCACACTAGTAGCAGACCCTGTATATGTTTGCTTTTCTAGAAAGAATCATTAGACTCATTAAAATCATTAATTCAGGAACTGGACTTCACAGATTGTATGGAATGTGTTTTGATTCACTAAAAAGAACGGACTCAGAGCCAGTCGATCAATATGAAGCCAAATAATAGCTTTATTTAACCAACAGTATTATTACAAACTCTTTTGATACAATCCTATATTCTGCATCGTGGGTCCAGATAATATTTTTCTCTTTTTCTTTTAAGACTTG